>NW_007251811.1:106729-108495 GCF_000164805.1 Carlito syrichta
GCGGCCACTGCACTCCAGTCTGAGCAACAGAGTGAGACTCCAACTCAAAAAAAAAAAATTAAAATGGTAATATGTGCTTAAAATTTACAATCAAGGCACATTGTTGGTGGGAATGTACATTGGTACAATCACTGTGGAAAACAGTTTGGAAGTTCCTTAAAAAACTAAAAACAAAACTACCATATAATCCGTCAATCCCATATCCAAAGGAAATTAAATCTGGATCTCAAGGAGATAAGTGCACTCCCATGTTCACTGTAGCATAATTCACAATAGCTGAGACAGAAGCAACCTAAATGCTCACTGATGGATTAATGAATAAAGATAATATAGCATATAAATATAATACATACATCACATATATATGATATACACACATATCACCCAGTCTTAAAAAGAAGGACATCCTGTCATTTGCAATCCTGTCCATTTGGATGGACCTGGAGGACACTATGCTAAGTGAAATAAGCCAGACACAGAAGGACAAATACATGATACCACCTACATGACTAATCTAAAATTGTTAAACTCAGAAGCAGAGAGCAGAATGGTGGCTGCTAGGAGTTGCAGGGGGAAACAGAGAAGTATCAGTCAGAGCACAAAGTTTCAGTTCTATAAGATGAGTACGTCCTAGAGATCTACTGTATAGCATAGTGCCTACAGTTAATAATACTGTTGTATGCTTAAAAATATGTTAAGAAGGAAGGTCTTATGTTAAGTGTTCTTATTGTTAATAATAAAAATAATAATAAATAAGATGGCAGGAGTAAACTTGGAGTTAAGGAAAGGTTGATAGCACAGATTGTGGTGATGGTTTCACGGGGGTATACTTATCTCCAAACTCATCAAGTTGTATACAGTAAATATGTACAGCTTTTTTTTTTTTACAGAAATAGTACAATGAATATTTGTATATCCTTCACTTAGATTCACCAATTGTTAGCATTTGGTCACATTTGCTTTCTTTTTCTGTTTCCACAAGAACCATTTCAAAATCAATTATAACACATCATGAAATCACTTTTAATATTTCAGCATGCATCTCCTAAAAATAAGGATATTATTCTATATAGCCATGAGCATAATTCTCTAATATTACCTAAGATGTAGCCCTTAAACTATTAAAAAAAAAATTACACAGCTATTTAAAAATCCAGGGTCCAACCAACGATTACACCTTGCATTTGGCTTTTGTGTCCCTTTGATCTACTTAAACCTAGAACAAGTCCCTGGCTTTTTTTTTTTTGCTTTAGGACACTGACATACTTGAAGCAGAAGTCTCCACATTTTAAAACTTACCTGTACCCACTGCCATCTCACCTTTTCCACTTTCTACTATTTTAAAAACGCCATAATCTCTAAATTGCCGGTACTCTCTCCTCCTTCCCTCCCTTAAGAGACAAGCACCTTAGGGGTGGGGGGACTTCACTCACTTTTGTTTCTCAGGTCTCTATTCATTTTTAATCTGTTTCAATCATATTTCTTCCCCCTCACTCCACCAATGCCGTTTTCATTAAGGTCACCATTGGGGGGGGGTGTGTGTGTGTGTGTGTGTGTGTGTGTGTGTGTGTGTGTGTGTGTGTGTGTGTGTGTAGTCAGGGTCTCACTCTGTGACTGTGTGTGTGTTTAGTCAGGGTCTCACTCTGTCACCCAGGCTGCAGTGGCACAATCACGGCTCATCGTAGCCTCGACCTCCTGGGTTCAGACAATCCTTCTGCCTCAGTTTCCCAAGTAACTGGGACTACAGGTGCGTGCTACCAGGCTTG
>NW_007251811.1:108515-118317 GCF_000164805.1 Carlito syrichta
TAAAACTTACCTGTACCCACTGCCATTTCACCTTTTCCACTTTTTACTATTTTAAAAACGCCATAATCTTTAAATTGCCGGTACTCTCTCCTCCTTCCCTCCCTTAAAAGACAAGCACCTTAGGGGTGGGGGGACTTCACTCACTTTTGTTTCTCAGGTCTCTATTCATTTTTAATCTGTTTCAATCATATTTCTTCCCCCTCACTCCACCAATGCCGTTTTCATTAAGGTCACCATTGGGGGGGGGGGTGTGTGTGTGTGTGTGTGTGTGTGTGTAGTCAGGGTCTCACTCTGTGACTGTGTGTGTGTTTAGTCAGGGTCTCACTCTGTCACCCGGGGGGGGGGGGGTGTGTGTGTGTGTGTGTGTGTGTGTGTGTGTGTGTGTGTGTGTGTGTGTGTGTGTAGTCAGGGTCTCACTCTGTGACTGTGTGTGTGTTTAGTCAGGGTCTCACTCTGTCACCCAGGCTGCAGTGGCACAATCACGGCTCATCGTAGCCTCGACCTCCTGGGTTCAGACAATCCTTCTGCCTCAGTTTCCCAAGTAACTGGGACTACAGGTGCGTGCTACCAGGCTTGACTAATTTTTTTTTTTTTTTGTAGAGGTGAGGTCTTGCTATTATTACTTAGGTTGGGCCATTGGGTTTCTAAATGCCAAGTTTTTCAGTTATTTACTTATCTGACCTCTCAGCAGCCGCTGCTTTTGCTACCGTTTGTCTTCCTCAAGTGCTCTCAAACCTTGGCATAATTCTTTGCTCTCTTTCCAAATGCAGGTATCCACCAGCTGTCCTTGACCTTCTTCTCATTCCTTCCAATGCTTTCACCACCAGCTATTAGTGCTTTCTAAATCTCTTCTCCAGTCTAGAACTCTCCCCAGAGCTCAACACCCATCTACCTACCTACCTACCAAACACTGTGATCCAATTTCTTCATAGTTCTCCACATGTAATGTGTCCACATCTGAACTTATTTTTTCCCCTGCAACCCATTCCTCCTACAGCACTCCATTTCCTAATGGAATAACTAGTCCTCCAAGTTTAAAAACCCTTCTCCTTCTACCTCATTCCCACCAATGATGCTACCACTAAATCCTCTTGATTCAGCTTCCTATATAATTTTCATATCCATCCCCTCCTCTCTACTGTTACATTAATGGCACAGTCAAGGCCCTCATCATCTCTCCTAGAGTCCATGACAAAGATATAGTTAATCTCTACACTTTCAGGTCTCCTTCTCCCTAATCCACCCTCTACCCTGTCCACAAGTTATTTTTTCTAAAATACATATAGGTTCAAGTTAAGCACCTTCCAAGATTCCCCATCCTCTTCTGAAGTACCATTTAGTACAGTGGTTAAGAACACAGGCACTGGGGTTGGAAAAAACTAGATGCAAATTCTAGATTTTTCCACTTACTGTGTGGCCATGAGACACTACTTACCCTAAAGCTTAAAGTTTTCACTTATAAAACAGGGATAATTTGTCTACCCCACACTGTTGTTAAAAGACTTATAAAATTATATATGTAAAACATGTGTTCCAATATCCAGAAAAATAAAATACCTAATAAATTACTATAAGTTAAAGTCCAAATTACTTACCATGAGCCTTTATGATCTGGCCTATCCAGTCTCATTTCCCATTAAACTTTCTTCATTCCACACTGTCATGCTGTTTCATATCTTTTTGCTTTTATACACACAATTTCCTCTGCCTAAACAGCCCAGCCCCAGTGCTTTGTCTGATAAGTGAAATCTTTAAGACTCTGACTTCAGTTTTTGCCCCTTAGGCTTATATAACTATCGCTTTGTGTTACATCTATTCTGGTCTGCCTCCCACACTAAATTGTGAGTTTCTTGAAAGCAGAGATAAGTGGAGAAAATAACACAAAAAACTAAGAATAGACATTGAAGTTCACCTCAGGCATGGAACCTAATCAATATTCAACAGATTTGTAGGAAGGACCTAAGGTGATTACTCTGTTTCCAAACTAATTGAATGTAACTAGAGGTTGATTCATTTTACTTTCTTCTTTTTTTTAAAAAGCATCAGCCTGATGAGGCTTTAGGTGAGCAGGTTCAGAATCTAGTACTTGGACATTCTTTTTTGGTATTATAGAATAGCTGTGGAAAAATTCAAACTGAGTCTTGAAAAACGTTCCAGTCCAAGGCAGAAAAGGCCTGACAGGCATAAACAGGGCCTCTTTCTAGTCTGCAAGTTGGGCTATGTGAACTTTCAGTTAAAATTTCAATGCAGCAAAACTGTATTTAGTTAATTTTTTTCAAAAGGCAAGTTGTTCCCTAGAGGAAACTTAAGAAAACTTAATTTTTTTTTTTTTTTTAGTTGGAGTCTCACTCTGGCGCCCAGACTGGAGTGCAGTGGCACGCTCCCAGCCACTGCAGCCTCAACCTGCTGGACTCAGGCGATCCTTCCGTCTCAGCCTTCCAAGGAGCTGGAACTACAGGCATGCACTACCACGCCCGGCTAATTTTTGATTTATTGTGGAGATGAGGTCTTGCCAAGTTGTCCAGGTGGGCTCAGGCAATCTACTCGCCTTGGCCTCCCAAAGTGCTGGGATTACAGGCTGAGCCACCGAGCCCAGCCAAAACTTAAATTGAAATAAACGAATTTACTAAGGGAGAGACGTCTGTAGAAGATACCACCATGGGAACTTCCAAACGAGCAATCAGAGAAGTCAGAATTCTATGAAATTAGTCTCTATCATAAGGTGATCGATGACTAAACACTTAAAAGAAACAAACTCGCAAATACCAAGGCTGTGAGGGTTCTTAGGCCAGAAAAGTATGGCCTGCAGAGTTAGTCGTCTTAAAATACTACGAAACACAAGGCAGGTGAATTTCCTTGTACTAAGAGGCGATTACAAACAGCTCATTTACTTGTGTCAGGAAACCAAGTCATATTCCTTTCTGGAATCCTAGATGCCAGGTTTATCACATACCAAGTCCACACTTCTTAAGAAAAGTATTTCTTCCCAATAACTACGAAAGAGATATTTGGGGGGTGGGGGTGGGGAATCTACTTTCAAATTTTTTCTTTAAAGTCCGTCAAAAGGGTAGTGACATCTGGACTTGGCTAGCAACGCTCACGTTTTAGATACTGCTGTGACGCCTGCGAAACAAGTTCAACCAGGGTCGACTTCGTTTGCCGTCCCCGGCGGAGTCAAGGAAGGAAAGATGCCTTAAGGGAGTTAACCCCGGGGGGAGCTGCCCAAGGATGCTGTCAAAACGCAAGGGACTCCGAAAAGGGATCCGTCCTGGGGAAAAGGGTGGCAGGAGCAGCGAGGGAGGGGCTGCGCGAGGATGTCACAAGCCGGCGGGACAGCGAGGCTGTCACAGAGTGGCATCCCCCCTCCCGGCCTCGGGGCCCAGTCACTCACATGCGGGGCCTGCACCCGCTCGGGCTCCTCCCGCCTCGGAGCCCGCAGCCGCCGGGCGAGAAGGATGAACCGACAACTTCCTGCTTCCGGGAGCGCAACCCGGAAGCAGCCTCCACGCCAAAGACAAGGACTCGCCCCCTAGAATAGCTCCTCCTTCTCGCCCCGAGCTTCCGCCCAAAACAGAACACGCTGCCAACGTCGCGGGGCGTGCGGGAACTCTCGCGATATCTGGGGAAAGTACGGGTTCTTGCTCCCCCTGGTGTCCCTCTCTTTCTCTTCGGTCCTCGTGAGTTCCTTCTCTTGCAAGACTGGCACAGATTTTACAGCTGAACTAAATAATTCAACAAGCAGTTATTGAGCCCCCTGCTTTCTCCTGTATCTCCCTTTCCTTATCTCTCATTGTCTTCCTGGACTTTCTCTTCTCTCCCCAGACTCCTTGCCTTTGGAGTCTGGAGGCTCAGATTTACTATATGGCTATGGAAAAACAAGTATTTTACTGCCGAGTCTCAGTTTTCACATCTGAAGAATGGGAATAATACTGTTTACTTTACAAAGCTGTTTTGTGGAGTAGATGAGATAAGAAAGTGCAAGCGTTGTGTAACTCATACAGAGTCTTACGAAAGTTCGTTACTGAGACCCAAGTGCCATCCGTTCTCATTTTCTTCCTTCCCGTCGGGTCTGCTCAACTGTAGAACTAAGAAATTTTTCGAATAGAATGTTGAGACATAACTCCAATCAGAGTGCAGTTCTGCTGGTTGTTTCCGCCTTCCTTGCCTAAACGAGCCAATCAGATTGCCCAGAGAGTGGTGCGGTATCGCCACTTGGAGATCACCTCGAGTGGCGTTTGCACTTTTCTCCCTTCTTGCGCCAGCCTCTTCTCGCCTCTCACCTCAGCTTCCCGGCCTTGGAAGGAGGGACTGTCCTCTTTTTATCCAGCCCCCCAAGTTCTGGCCTCGAGAGGGTTGCACGGCGGAGACCGGAAGTGTGCGCAGCAGCAGCTGGTCCCCAGCTAATCGACGCCGGAAGTAGCGATTACTGGAGAAGCATTCCGCCGGTTGCACTATGGCGGCAATTCCCCCAGACTCCTGGCAGCCACCCAACGTTTACTTGGAGACCAGGTGAGGGAGGTCGAACCTGTGGGGCTGAGCTGGCACAGGCGAACCCGGGCCTCGCCGTGGGGCTCAGTTCTCGGCGCGCTCCTCCTGGAGGCCGGTCTTCACGTGGAGGGGCGTGGAGCGGCCGCGGTTAGGGACCCTCTGAGGGCTGAGGGGACTACCAGCATACGCGTCCAAGCTCCCCACCCTCTCGTGCTGAGACCTCAGCTACAGCTGCCTGATGGTCCTCCCTCCAGTCCTTCGTTCGTTCGTTCGTTCATTCATTCATTCGTCCACTCAGTAAACATGTAATGAGTTCGCTAGCCAGGCACGTAGAATCTGAATTCTGAGGATAACACAACCTCGCCTTTAGGAGCTTACGGTATAGTGAAAGAGACAAATAACGTAAATATTACTCGACAACAGTGCCGTTGTACAAACATTGCTATGAAAATACAGAAGGAAGCACATCCTCTTGTGCCATACCCCTTATGTATGTCATCCCATTTAGTTTAATCCTCCTAGCAACTTGAATCATGTAGGTATTATTTCACCTTCTCCCTTCTAAAATTAGGGGAAAATGCCAAAATTTACTGATTAAATGGCTTGACCAAAGCCACACAGTAAGTGGGGGGAACCTTGTTTGGAGCCTGGTCTGCCTGCCTCACATGCTAGATTCTTTAGCCCCATTCATTCCATTGCCTCTTTGGAAAAAGCTCAAAGTGATCTTTTCAGAGTAGGATGAGGAATTCGGCTCAGAAACTTTAAAAAGCTTCCTGCTACAATAACTGTATAAAGTTAAAACTTAGTCTGGCTTTCAAGGTGATGGTTTCACCTGGTTTTTGCCTACCTCCTCTTCTCCCATTAGCAGCCGGGGACCAGCCAAAATGTGTCTGCCTGTCTTTCCGTACTTGCCCATGCTGCCTTCGCCCAGAGGAGAGTTCTCTCAGTTCCCTCTATGTTTACTCATGCTGTTCTTGCTGCCTGGCCATCAACCCACCTTTTATATGGAAAGTTAAACTTCAGTCTCTAACCTACAATTTCTGAACTCTTCTGTTGGTATTTTTTTAAATTACAAAATAAATTGAAATTTGAATCCAAGCAATGTAGATGTATATAGAATAAGTGAAAACCACCCCCTTCCTGCAAACACCAGTTTGTTGGATGATTGCCCAGATCTTGTTATATATGCATATAAACCTTTTATGTTTTTTTAAACAAAAATGGGATCATATGATCATACTGTATATGTCGGGGTTTTTTCCCTTGTGATTTGCTTCTCTTTTATTCATTAATTCATGTAGCTGCCCATATTATGGATTGATATTTTCAAGTTAAGTTTTTAAGTTACTTCTCTTTTTTTTTTTGCTGTAACAAATAGTGGGATGAAAATCCTTGCATGTATTGTATCCTTAGGCACTTTTGTAAGTTTTTTTAGAGAATAGACATTTGGAAGTTGAAACTGTGGTGTGCACATTTCAGAATCCTGTAAGTATTCTCTCACTGTCTTTCCAAGAGTTTATTTTCTGTATTTTAAGAACAACCAGGCTGGGCGCGGTGGCTCAAGCCTGTCATCCCAGCACTTTGGGAACGCCGAGGTGAGAGGATTACCTGAGCCTGCGGGTTCACTACCAGTCTGGGCAATATGGTGAGCCCTCATCTCTACAATCAATCAAAAAATTAGCCGGGCGTGGTAACATGCACCTGTAGTTCCGGCTACTTGGAAGGCTGAGGCGGAAAGATTGCCTGAGCCCAGCAGGTTGAGGCTGCGGTGGCTGTGAGCATGCCACTGCACTCCAGCCTGGGACGGAGTGAGACTCCAACTCAAAAAAAAATAATAATAAAAATAAAAAGCAACCACCAGAATATAGCTCCAAGAGGGAAGAAACACCTAAAATAGTGCCTTGCACAGAGTAACTGTTAATGTGTGTTGAACGTTAGTAGTGCAAAAGATGAATTGCAGGCAGAAAGACTGTCAGAAGACTTTTTCTTCTTTTTTTTTTAAGAGACCGAGTGTCACTGTGTTGCCCAGGCTGGAATGCACTGGCTGTTCACAGATGTGATCCCACTACTCCCAGAACAGAGTTTTGATCTGCTCTGTTTTTGACCTGGGCCGGTTCACCCCTCCTTAGACAATCGGGTGGTCCCCTGCTCCTGGGAGGTCACCATATTGATGCCGAACTTAGTGTGGACACAAGATTGGCATAGCATACTACAGCTCAGAACTCCTGAGCTCAGGTGATCCTCCTGCCTCAGCCTCCTGAATAACTAGGACTACAGGTGTATATCACTGCACCAGCCTAGAAAGCTACTTTCCAAGACTAGGCTCATGCCTGTAATTCCAGCACTTTGGGAGGCCAAGATGGGAGGATCGCCTGAGCCTAGAAGTTGGAGACCTGCCTGGTCACATAGTGATACCTCATCTCTACCAAAAAAATAAAGCTATTTCCTAACACATTCCATATGTACTTATAGAGTGCTTGCACTGTGCAAGGCACTGTACTGTGCGCTGATATCTAAGCTATACAGAGTTGACTCAGTTCTCACATTCTTAGAGCTTAAAGTGTAGATGGATGATGGAGTGGAGGGGAAGGCACCTGAACTGTCTCTTCTTCATTATCCTTTAGCAGTACTGGAGAGGAAAAAGCAGTCATATTGCGTAGGTGCAAAGGTTCGAAGTAATCAGATTTTTGCCTTTGTTGTACACCCTCCCAAACTGCCTTTTTTTTTTGCCATTAATTTTTTTTAATAGTTAATACATTTACATGGATCAGAATTTTTTTAAAACCCTTTGGGCTGGGTGGGATGGCTCATGCCTATAATCCTGTAATCCTAGCACTTTGGGAGGCCAAGAGGGGAGGATTGCTTGAGACCAGGATTTCAAGACCAGCCTGGGAAACATAGCAAGACCTCATCTCTACAAAAAAAATTTTTAATTAACTGGACGTGGTGGTATATGCCTGTAGTCTCAGCTATTTAGGAGCCTGAGGAGGAAGAATTGCTTGAGCCCAGGAGTTTGAGGCTGCAGTGAGTTGTGATCATGCCACTGCACTGCAGTCTGGGTGACAGAATGAGATCCCGACTCAAAAAAATAAGAAACTTTTGGCTGGGCACAGTGGCTCACACCTGTAATCCCAGTACTTTGGAAAGCCAGGGTGGGAGTATTGCTTGAACTGGGAGTTCGAGACCAGCCTGGGCAACATAGCAAAACCTCGGCTCTATAAAAAAATTAGCTGGATGTGGTGATACACGCCTATAGTCCCAGCTCCTTGGGAGACTTGAGCCCAGCAGTTTGTGGCTGCAGTGAGCCGTGATTGTGTCACTGTACTCTAGTCTGGTGACAGAGTGAGATCCCAACTCAAAGAATAAAAATAAAAAACTTTTAAGAAGATTTTCATTGAACACCTTTGTCTCCCATTACCCAGTTCCTACCCCCATCCAGAAACTTCTGCATATACAAATAAATATGAACTACTAATATTTTAATATCCTTTTTTTAAATCTAAAATTTAAGTCTAAGAATTTTTTTCCCCGAATTTAGACTTTGGTTATATCGGTTTCAGGAGATCAGTGGTGTATTTTTATGTATAAGGTGTTGGAATTTTGAGTTGTTTGTGGTTATTTTGCTTAAAAGTAGTATCAGAAGCCCCTGCATGTTTTATCAAAAGAAATAATCTGTGTTACTTGCATTGTGTTATTTTCCTTTGCTGAGCATGAAGTCTGGTGAGTATCACAGTTCTTGACTTACAAGCTTGAAATCGACAGCCCCGTGATGTTCCTGTCTGCCCTGACTTTGTTCTTGACTGTGTTGTCCTCTCCCCCACAGCATGGGAATCATTGTGCTGGAGCTGTACTGGAAGCATGCTCCGAAAACCTGTAAGAACTTTGCTGAGTTGGCTCGTCGAGGTTACTACAATGGTACCAAATTCCACAGAATCATCAAGGACTTCATGATCCAAGGAGGTGACCCAACTGGAACAGGTACAGTTAAGCTGACATGAGTTTCCCAAGTTTCATTCTGTCATGAATAGGTGATAAGGGAACCAGAACTCTCTTTTCCACTTAGCAGGGACTGTGTTGGTTGATTCTGGTGACAAAGCCTATCTTCTCTAAGCACATGTGTCAAATTGACAGGAATCTAACCTTGACTCCTAGGCTTGATAGAATTTCTCATAACTTTCTTGTATCACTCACTAAGAGCAAATAATACTTGTCTGAATTTAGTGATGCAGACTAGTCTGATCAATAAGTAAGGAAAGGCATAATTCACAGTGTTTTGAGAAGAATACAAATACTGGGTTCTTTTACCAACTCATTCATTTAGCAAATATTGAGCATCTACTTTGTGTCAGATACTTGTCTAAGCTCTAGAGATGTGTCTATAAAGAGAGACAAAATTCTTGCTCTCAATAAAGAGAGAAAAGGGGATGGGGATGCAATTTTAGTAGAAAGGTCAGGGAAGTCTTCTCTGAGAACATGTTGTTGGGGAGGAGATCTGAATGAAATAAGGGAGTGAACCATGTGGCTTGGGGGAGAACATTCTGGATGGGGGAAGAGCAAGCACAGGGGCCCTGAGGCAGGAGCCTATGTTGGAGGTCATGTGTATTATTCTGAGTAAGATGGAAGCCTTTGGAGAGTTTTGAGCAGAGAGTGACTTCTGACCTCTGTGTTGACAAGATCACGCTAGCTGCTGGTTAGAGGGTAGAGGCAAAAATGGGAGCTGGGGACCAGTCAGGAGTCTGCTGTAGTCATCCACTAGGCTGATAATAGAGAAGGTGGTGAGAAGTGACAACCCAGTTGATATTTTGATGGAGACAGAGCCAGTGGGATTTGCTGATGGATTGGATGGATGGAGTGAGAGAAAGAGATGATTAAAGATGCCTTCAAGGTTTTTGACCTGAATTTACTGATATTGGGAAAGCTGGGAGAAGAGCAGGTTTGGAGGGGGAACATCAAGAATTTGGTTATGGACATGCTATGTTTGAAATACAGCTGTTCCTCAGTATCCATGGGGGATTGGTTCCAGGACCTCCACATGAATGTTCAAATCCATGGATGCTCGAGTCCCTGGAATAAAATGGCATAGTAATTGCATGTAACCTATATAAAGCTATATATATATATATATATATATATATATATATATATATATATATTTTTTTTTTTTTTTTTTTTTTTTGAGTTAGAGTCTCATTCTGTTGCCCAGGCTGAAGTACAGTGGCACACTCACAGCACCGCAGCCTCAACCTGCTGGGCTCAGGTGATCCTTTCACCTCAGCCTTCCAAGGAGCTGGAACTACAGGCTTGCACCACCACT
>NW_007251811.1:118337-119060 GCF_000164805.1 Carlito syrichta
CCACTCTCAGCTAATTTTTTGATTTATTGTAGGGATGAGGTCTTGCCAAGTTGCCCAGGCTGGTTTCAGATCCTTGAGATCAGACAGTCCTCTCACCTTCGGCCTCCCAAAGTGCCGGGATTATAGGCGTAAGCCACCATGCCCGGCCTCTCATATTTCAAGTCACCTCTAGATGACCTATAATACTTAGTGCAATATAACTGCTATGTAAATAGTTGCACTGTATTGTTTGGGAACTAATGACAAGAAAAAAGCATGTTCAGTACAGATGCTTTTTTTCCTTAAATATTTTCAATCGTGGTTGAATCCATGGATACAAAACTCAACAGATACAGAGGGCCACTATACTTAAAGATCTTCAGGTGGATACACTGAATAAGTAGTTGGATATGAATGTGGAGTTCAAGGACAGGTCTGGTATGGAGATATGATTTTGGGAATTACTGATATTTAGATGGAATTTATCAATGAAGCTGGTGGAACATTTATTCACTTTTAGGACCCTTCTCTGTTTTTTCTCTGCTAATTCCTATGCTTTTACCTTTAAACAAATCTGGTTCCCTCTGTGGCAGTCTTTTCTCAGTCCTGTTCTTCTTTGTCATTCTCAATTATTTGTTCTTTATGGCCAGAAGCATTCCATCTTTTTTTTTTTGAGTTGGAGTCTCACTCTGTCACCCAGACTGGAGTGCAGCGGCCGCTCCCAGCCACCGCAGCCTCGACCTC
>NW_007251811.1:119551-126946 GCF_000164805.1 Carlito syrichta
GAGTTCGAGACCCGCCTGGGCAACTTGGTGAGACCTCATCTCTACAATAAATCAAAAAAATTAGCCGGGCATGGTAGTGCGCGCCTGTAGTTCTTGCTGCTTGGAAGGCTGAAGCAGATGGATCACCAGAGCCCAGCAGGTCGAGGCTGTGGTGGCCAGGAGCGGCCACTGCACTCCAGTCTGGATGACAGAGTGAGACTCCAACTCAAAAAAAAAAAGATTCCTAACCACTATTAGCTAATCCCCAAATATCTCACCTCTCAGAAATGGGCAGTGTTGACACTTGATGACCATAATGCCACACATCTTTCTTTTTAGATATTAATTAAAAGGATTAATGGAGCCAGGCTCGGTGGCTCAGCCTGTAATCCCATGCCTTTGGGAGGCTGAGGTGAGGGGATTGCCTGAGCCCGTGGGTTCGAAACCCGCCTGGGCAACTTGGCGAGACCTAATCTCTACAATAAATAAAAAAAAATCAGCCGGGAATGGTAGCACACGTCTGTAGTTCCAGCTACTCAGAAGGCTGAGGCGGAAGGATCCTCGGAGCTCAGCAGGTCGAGGCTGCGGTGGCCGGGAGCGGCCACTGCACTCCAGTCTGGGCGACAGAATGAGACTCCAACTCAAAAAAAAAAAGGATTAATGGATGGCTAACTAGCTAAATGGAAATAATTTCCAAAAAATGTGATATATGTGCTATTGTTTTTGAAATAAAAAGGATTATATTTAATTTCATATATATTGAACAGAAAAATGGATTTCCTGCTGTGAGAGATCAGGCAATTAGTACTTTAAATTTCTACTATTCTTATCCTCCCTTTTCCCTTAATTTTGTTTGTTTTATTATTGTCTGTTCTGCATCCATCATTCCTTCAGCTACAGTATGGGCTCTACATTTCAGTGGATTTAGTGCTCACCACTCAGCTTTTATCTTAACAAGTGCTAGAGGGCAGAATTTCTTGTTCAGTAGTGTTTTTGCTTTTTTTAAAGAATACTCAGGGATCACAATTGTCTAGTGACTTTGTATTACAAGGGCTGGAGGGTGTTGTATTTTTGAACTCATTCTTATTTGAGAATTCTACCTGTTGCCTTTATACTTGAAAAAGAGATAGTATGGAAGCATGCTCTGTGACACCCTATGCCACCTTGGGCATCTGCAGAGTCCCCACCAGCTGGAAGGCTTCTACCAGATGTGGCCCCTCAACCTTGGACTTCTCAACCTCCACAACTATAAGACATACCTTTTTTTTTTTTCTTTAATGAATTTTTTAAAAGGGAAAACAGAAGACCCTGACTGGTCTACTATTCTTGGGCCACTCTCATCTTCTCAGATCTTCTTGGACAGTTCTGATCCATTGCCTTCTGGTTTTGGACATGGTTTTGTGGAATACGTAGGCCTAGCCGGGCTCAGTGGCTCAGCCTGTAATCCCGCGCCTTTGGGAGGCTGAGGTGAGTGGATTGCCTGAACCTGCAGGTTCGAGACCCGCCTGGGCAGCGAGACCTTATCTCTACAATAAATCAAAAAAATCAGCTGGGCGTGGTAGTACATGCCTGTAATTCTGGCTACTTGGAAGGCCAAGGGGGAAGGATCACCGGAGCCCAGCAGTTCATGGCTGCGGTGGCCGGGAGCAGCCACTGCACTCCAGTCTGGGTGACAGAGTGAGACTCCAACTCAAAAAAAAAAAAAAAAGAATACATAGGCCAGATTTCCTCTTTCCTTCAATTTAGGGATAGTGTTTTGATTTCTGTATCTGAATATTTATAATATTTTCTAAGGAATTATTATTTTTATCATTACCTTTGCCTTCCATATCTATCACATTTCTTTTGATTGTGTGAGATGATTTTTTTCATTTTTTCCTGCAGTCACTGAAATAATCTCAGACCTTTACTTTATGCCTTACTCAGTTTTCAGTCATGCTTATTCCATATCTATTCAAATGTAGTAGATATGGAAGACAAAGCTGATGAAACAAAGAATAATTTCCTAGAAAATATAATAAGTATAACAGAGAAAATAGTTTGACCCCAAAATAGTATACCCAGTTGTGGTCTTTTTTTTTTTTTTTCCTTTTTAAGAAAAATTTATTTTTACAGTTGTGGAAGCTGAGAAGGCCAAGGTCAAGGGGCTGCATCTGGAAGAGCCTTCTTGCTGGTGGGGACTCTGCAAAGTCTCAAGGTGGTATGGGGTGATAATAGTGTGCTTTCGTGCTTTTTCAAGACTTCTAGTTTATTTACTAGCTCTTTATTGGTGTCATTTGGGTCTCAATTTGTTTCCATAGCCCTGCAGTCTTTTCACCTTACTCTGTGATTTATTGTCTTGTCCTTTGAGCTTTTGTTTTATTAGATTCTCACTTCTCTTTGAATCTAGCTTGAGACAGCCGCTTCTCACATTATGTTTTCTTCCAGACTGAGTTCCTGGGGTGTTTTTTTCCTTCCTCCTGTCCTTTCTTTCAGTCCTTCTGTTTGTTGTGGTATGTTTGCCTAGTTTCCGTGACATTTGTTTTCATCTTAGTGACATTTGTTTTCATCTTATCCATAAGTAACGTCAATCTCTATGTTGCCACTGCCTTTTGTTTGCCCAGATACAGCATAAGGGAATTCTCCTGGTCATTATCCCCACTCAGTGGAACCAGTTGTCTCTCCCACTCCAAATGCCAGGTTGGTTTCTCTCTATTTTTTCCCAGCCTGGAGAGGTGTGGGAGAGAACTGGAGCTCAGCTCATGCTAAACGAGCTCCTCGTGGGAGGGCTAGCCTCTGCCTGTCTTTCCAGGCTCCAGTAAAACCCTGTTCCAGGGCCCCCTCTATCAGCCAGTGGGGAAAAAGCTGTAAAGGGGGATAGTGGTGTCCCTCTATTCCTACCTCCAGCTCTGAGTAGTCCCCCAGGTGTGGCCTGGTGCCCTGGGAGGTGGCCAGCCCTGGTTGCCTTCCCTGCCACTCCTGAGCACCTGTGGTATGTGCAGCCTTCTGCCCTCTTGGGCTCTTCCTAAGCCTTTTCAGGGCTGCTCATCCACAACCGTTGGCTTCTCAGAGCTGGAGGATATTTGAGAGCAATCTCAGTGTGACACTCTTTTCCTGATTCTACTGCCTGCACTTTGAAGAATCTTCTATTTTTTTCCCCTTGGCTGGCTCTTTTAAGAATGTTTAGCATATTTATTTCCTTTTTTTATTTGGTTAATGCTGGTGAAGTTTTGGCTTTTTTAATTTTAATTTAATTTTTTTGTGTTCACTTTATTGTGCATTGGGGGTTTGATCCTGCAGAGTCTAATCCTGCTTTACTCTACTTTCTTTATCTTTATCTGAAAATGTTCTGTTGATACTTTGATGTACTTCTTTTCAGTCTTCCTCCTCTCTCCCTCTCATGTTATTATGAAATAAATTTTAATTCAGAACACTAGTGAACTGAGGGTCCGTGAATAATGTACAAGAATCGGAAGTGACTCAGGTGTGCATTGCTCATGCCAGAGCTTTTCTATATTTCTGCAGTTGGCTCATGATCTTTCATAATGTCACATTTCCGTGTTGAAATTTTAATGAAATTGAATCACTCAAAAGATTTTCACATAACTGCATCCAGCCCGAAGTAGAATGAACAATTGAGCAGCCTGCTGGCAGGTCTGGGGTGGAAGGCAAGCAAGAGTCGGGCCCTCCTGGGTCACAGGTTCATGTTTGCTAACTGATCGGGTGACACTTTTTTGCTAAACATCAGATGAGCAGCATGTGGCATCCTGAGCTCTTCAGCAAGCTGATGCACCATTTCCGTTCCCAGTTCCTCTCAGTCTGACTACTCTGGGGCCATTCCTTCCACGTTCTTTCTCTGATACATCTCTGCCAGATGCTTTCTCAATTCAAATACCCTTTGACTTCCTGCTCCGTCTCATTTTAAGCCATTTTTTACCTTCAGATTCCCATATTACAGTAGCTATGCTGGCTCTGAATATCTTTTATCTGTTTCTTCTAGTTTCTTTCTCTCCTCTCTATAAGCCATGACATCCTCTCAAGTTTTTCCTTTAGCTCTTCCTGCTCTGCCCTGGGCTTCAGGGCCCACCAGCTGCTGTGACTGCTGTGATTAATTGCATGCTGATTATCCTATGCATTAGTCTCACTCTGATTTCATCTCTCTTCTTGTAGCCCCAGGAACACCTGAAATTCAATTCGTTGAACAGCAAGCTCGTGGTTAATTTTATTCATTTGATGAGTATTTGCCAAGAGTCTGCTGGGTGTCCTGTGCTATTCTAAGGCCTGTGAGGAGTACTTAAGCATTCAAAGCCAAGGTACTTTTTTCCTTGCATCTCCCAACCCTGCCAGGGAACAGGCTATTCATTGAGAGAAATAACAGCCGGACTCAGTGGCTCAGCCTGTAATCCCGCGCTTGGGAGGCTGAGGTGAGTGGATTGCCTGAGCCCTCCGTTCAAGACCCGCCTGGGCAACTTGGCGAGACCTCATCTCTACAGTAAATAAAAAAAAACATTAGCTGGGCATGGTAGCACGCACCTGTAGTTCCAGCTACTTGGAAGGCAGAGGCAGAAGGATCGCCAGAGCCCAGCAGGTAGAAAGTGATAATATGAATATGGAAATACATAGTAGTATGGAATGGCTTATGTATATAATGTAGGTTGGAGTAATTCACAATAAGGGGAAAGGCAGAGTGGAATGAAATTAGAATGGAAAGGAGGCATGTTGCGAGGTGGGCCTTGAAAGAACTACGGAATAACTCTTGGGAGATCGAGGGAAAGGCGTTTAGGATTTAGGATGAAGAGTCTTACCTGCTGAACTGACTCTGCATCATAACCCAGCCACCTCCCCATGCCCAGAACAGAAAATAAAATGCAGTCCTTTAAAAATATTATTTTAAGCCAGGCTCGGTGGCTCAGCCTGTAATCCTGCATCTTTGGGAGGCTGAGGTGAGTGGATTGCCTGAGCCCACAGGTTTGAGACCCGCCTGGGCACCTTGGCGAGACCTCATCTCTACAATAAATCAAAAATTAGCAGGGCATGGTAGCGCGTGCCTGTAGTTCCAGCTACTTGGAAGGCTGAGGTGGAAGGATCGCGGGAGCCCAGCAGGTCGAGGCTGTGGTGACTGGGAGCCTGCCACTGCACTCCAGTCTGGGCGACAGAGTGAGACTCCAACTCAAAAATATATATGTATATTCTTTTATAGAGACAGAGTCCCACCATGTTGTCCGGGGTGATCTCAGACTCCTGACCTCAAGCGATCCTCCCACCTTGGCCTCCCAAAGTGCTGGGATTACAGGTACTGGGATTACACTGCACTCAGTCCATAAAATGTAATTTTCAGATCCCTATAAAATGTACGAATCAGGCCTGGCACAGTGGCTCATGCCTGTATTCCCAGCACTTTAGGAGGCAGAGGCCAGAGCATTGCTTGAGCTCAGGAGTTCAAGACCAGCCTGGGCAACATGGTGAGATATAGTCTCTGCAATAAAAAATAAAAATAAAAAGTTAGCCAGGCATGGTGGCACGCACCTGTAGTTCCAGCTGCTTGGGAGGCTGAGGTGGAAGGATTGCCTGAACCCAGCAGTTTGAGGCTGCGGTGGCCATGATTGTGCCATTGCACTCCAGGCTGCGTGACAGAGTAAAACTTCAACTCAAAAAAAAAAAGTACAAATCTCTGAACCACATGTTTAGGGGACAATAAAGGTGCAGTTTGGGACCAAGTGCACAGTGTGGGGCCAGTTGATGGCTGGAAAGCAGGGATGTGGAACCCACTTGTTAAGATAGGAAACATCAGCCGGGCTCAGTGACTCAGCCTGTAATCCCGCTCCTTTGGGAGGCTGAGGTGAGAGGATTGCCAGGTGGAGTCCACAGGTTCGAGACCTGCCTGGGCAACTTGGCGAGACCTCATCTCTATAATAAGTCAAAAATTAGCCGGGAGTGGTAGCACGCGCCTGTAGTTCTGGCTACTTGGAAGACTGAGGCAGAAGGATCGCCGGAGCCCAGCAGGTCGAGGCTGCAGTGACCGGGAGCAGCCACTGCACTCCAGTCTGGGTGACAGAGACTCCAACCCAAAAAAAAAGATAGGAAACATCAATAACATGTTTAAGTGGACGAGTGATGTAACCTTGCTGAGCCTTATCTAATATCAGGGAGTATGGCTACAATGAACTCCTTGAGTAGTTGTGAGTAGTAAATGAGCTGATGTTGAAAAATGGTGGGAAGGATGGAAAATGAACAAATAAGTACATAGTTTATGGTCCTGGCATGGCAAATGATATGGAGCAAAGAAAGTACTATCAGGGGATGAAGTGGGACTTCTCCGCCTTGGCGTTATTGACATTTTGGGCTAGAGAATTCTTTGTTCTGGGGGCTGTCCTGTGCATTATAGGGTCATTTGCTGCATTCCTGGCCTCTACCCAGTTAATGCTGACAGAATCACTCAGTTGTGACAACCAAAACTGTCTCCAGACATTATCCACTGTCCCCAGGGATCAAAATCACCCCCAGCTGAGAACCACTGGGCTACAGGGTGAGGAAGGTGCTGTTTTGGATAGTGTGATCAGGGGAGTCCACTCTGACAAGGTGACATTTGAGCCCAGCTTTGAACAACAACATGTAGTGAGCTTTGGGACTGTTGGGCTCAAGGACATTCCAAAGAACATAGCAGTCAGAGGCTTTAGACCAGAGTGTGCCTGGCAGGAAACAGCACAGGGGCCAGTGTGGCTGGAGCGGATAAGTGAACGGCAGGAGGTGACTGGAGAGTGGCAGAACCTACTCGTGGAGAGCCTTGTAAGCCGTGGTAAGGATTATGAACATTGCTCCAAGAGTGATGCAGTGTCGATGGAGGATTTCAAGGAGGGAAGACCAGACTCGTTGTACAAGGATCCCTCTGGCTGCTGTGTGAAGAGCAGACGCTGGGGAGAGAGGGAGGCAAGACTGGAAGCAAGAGCAGTGGGAAGCTTTGTCATTGTCCAAACTGGAGACTGTTGTAGCTTGGTCTAGGGTGATGGCAGCTGTGTTAGTTCTGGTCCTCTGGGAAGCAGCCACCAAGATAGACATTCAAGAGATGTATTGGGCGGATACCTGTGAAGGATAAAGAGACCTGGGAGCCAGGGTTGGGAGGGAGCATCTTCATGTGGCAGCACAGGCCTACCATCCGTGAAAGGAGAGGTGCCAAGAAGGGGTCAGCAGAGGCGGGGAAGCTGCCAGTGGGGCAGAAGGAACGCCAGGAGAGTATGGAGTCAAGGGAACCACATGGAGACAGGACCCAAGAAAAGGGGGCGTCAACTGTCAGGTGTTGTTGATCAAGTAAAGCAGGGCCTGAGGACTGACCCTTGGATTAGCCACATGGAGGTCACTGGTGACCTTGACAAGGACAACCTCAGTGGAGTGGTGGGGGTGACATCTTTTTTTTTTTTGAGTTGGAGTCTCACTGTCACC
>NW_007251811.1:127113-140533 GCF_000164805.1 Carlito syrichta
CACTCACCTCAGCCTCCCAAGGCGCGGGATTACAGGCTGAGCCACCGAGCCCGGCTGCAGGGGGCCAACATCTTAATGGAGAATGTTCAAGGGGGAACGTGAAGAGAAGTGAGACACTGCATGTCGACAGCTTTTTTGGGTGGTTTTTCTGTGAAGGGATGTAGAGAAATAGGGGTCACTTGGAGGTGGAGTTTGGTTTGGTTTTTTAAGACAGAAAACATCAATAACATGTTCAAGTGTGGATGGGAATGATCCATGAGAAAGAAGAACTTCAACAAGGGTACTTGCATAATGAACATTTGTATCCCTAACGCTGAATTGTACCCCACATCTGTAAAATAAAAAATAAAAATAAATAGTATCCAGAAATTTTAAAAAAAGAAAGAGAAGAACTGATACAAAAGAGGGGGAAATAGTAGTCACGGAGCTCCTTAAAGGAGAATGGGGCTAGGTGCATGTGTCACGTGAACAGTGTGTTCATACAGTATAGTAATAATGGAGGAGGGAAGGCAGCAGTGGAGGCTGTAGGAAGGGGAGCAGTTTTGGTGGTGAGAGCATGTGAATTGCTCTCCTGAATACTTCCTTCTTCTCAGTGAAACAAGAGGCAGCGAGGAACAGTGAGGCAGTGGCAGAGGTCTGAGGATGGAGGAACTGAAAAAGCCCAGGCAGACTGCCTCCCAGGTCGGCCCTGGGAATCGAGGCTGCAGCTGCCTCAGGTTGCCTCCATTGAAGGGGGTTCATCACCACTCATCATCCTGCTGTGTTTGCTTTGTGCTCTACACCACATGGTTTCCATGAGTTACCTCTTTTAATTCTCCTAGCATGACTATGAGACATAGATACTCCTATTAGTCCCATTTTGCAGACTGGGAAACTGAGGCTTAGAGAGCTTAAGGTTAAACAGATAGTAAGTGGCAGAGTCAGAACTGGAATCTAGATCTCTATGACCCCAAAGGCCAGTGAGGACGGCTCCATCATAAGACTCGCTAAACTGGAAAACTGTGGCATTGTTCCCATGGCAGGTCGGCATCTGGCATTTGCCCCAGTGATCCAACAACTGCTCCAGTGGTTAGTTCCCCTTCCTGCTCTGTTATTAACATAGTGATTGTATCAGTTAGCAGTGCTTTTGGCTACAAATGACAGAAAACCCCATGGTTCAATGGCTGTTTTGTTTTTCTCACATAGGAAAGTGAGTCTTGCTCTGTCTTTCCGTTTCACCATTCTTAGTGTGTAGGCCTTTGGTCTCAGACTTGTCAGTCTTCTGGTCGCAAAATGGCTGCTGCTGCTTCCGACATCACTCTGCTTTCAAGGACGATGGGGAAAGAGCTGTGGATGAAGGACGAGGAGTGTGTTTGTCCCTTTTGATCCAAAGGACTGTAGTTTTCTCAGCAACTCAACACAGCCGGCTGCTTCTTATAACAGTAAGTCAGCACTGGGTCATCTGACCACCCTGACAGCAAAGGAACTGGTCAGTATTTGTCTTCCTTGTCTCTGAGGTTGAGGCAGGCTGTGGAGAAAGAGGCTGGGGATGTTTCGGGCAACTGACCAGCAGTGTCTGTTAGAGGCTCTCTTGCCGGAAGAGAGAATTTGATGACTCAGTTGCCCTCTGGTGTTGAGTATCCCATTGGGTCTCCCGAATGAGCCACTGTCCACCTGTGGCTGCTTTGGGGCTGGACATTAATCTATGGTCCCATCAGCTGTGGCATGGGAGGGGTGGGGACAAGTGGTAGCACCAAGTGTGGTCATTTTTGTGTAAGATTACTCTGCATGTTTCATATCTTAGATTCTCTCCAGTTCATCTTAGAAGGTTTCCACAGTTTGTGAGAGGAGGAGGAGGAAGAGACATTAGAGGAGTCTTGGGATAAGAAGAGGGTTTGGGGGGTTTTGTTTGTAAGAAACAGCATAGATCATAAAGGAAAAGATTAAGGAGTTTCAACTGCAAGAACTTTTATGCATCAGAAGATCCCATTAAAAGGGTAAAAAAAAAAAGTTGACTGGGAGAAGGTATTTGCAAGACATTAACTGACAATTAGTATCCAGGCCACCTTTGTGGCTCAACCTGTAATCCCAGAATTTTGGGAGGCTGAGGCGAGTGGATTGCCTGAGCTCGCACGTCAAGGCCAGCCTGGGCAACTTGGCAAGACCTCATCTCTACAATAAATAAAAAATTAGCTGGGTGTGGTAGCGCACACCTGTAGTTCCAGCTACTTGGAAGGCTGAGGCGCAAGGATCGCTGGAGTCCAGTGGGTCAGTGCTGGGGTGCCTGTGAGTGTGCCACTGCACTCCAGCCTGGGCAACGGAATGAGACTCCAACTCAAAAAAAAAAAGAATTAGTATCTGTAATACACTTGAGCCTTGAACAACACAGATTTGAACGGTGAGGGTCCACTCATACATGAATTTTTTTACAGCCAGATATGGATGGAAAATACAGTATTTGTGGGATATGAAAACTGAGTATACAGAGGGCCAGATTTTTGTATATGCAGGTTCCACAGGACCCACTGTAGGACTTGAGTGTGCGGGGATTTGGGCATCACAGGGCTTCTGGAGCCATTCCCCTGAGTATACCAGGGGACAACTGAATATATAAGTAGTAAAATGTCAGTTCACTCAGTAGAAACGTGGCCATTCACAGAGGAAGAAAGCTAAATAGCCTATAAACACAAAATTATGCACAACTTCAGGGAAACACAGTTTAAAACACCACAAGAGGCTTCACACTTCTGAGACTGACAGCAGGACTTAGAGCCACAAGAGTGAGAACACTGGATGATGGGGGCATTGGCTTATCCTTTTTGACAAGATATTTAGAGAAATCCAGCCATGATGAAATACTCATAAACTGACCCCAGTATGCCCCATGAGGTACAGTCCCCTGAGAGTTCTCGTTAGGGAAACAGTACATGACTGGTGATTACAGCATGGTGATAATAGAAACATTGGAAAGATCCTTGGTGTCCATTAACATGAGAAGAGATTAGACTTAGCATTATCACACAGTGGGGTAAGTGCTACAGAGAACTGTACAGGGCACGAGTAGACAGATCTCACAGACAAAAAGGGGGGACAAAAAGCTGACACATAAGCATACGTAGAGTACAATTCCACTTATGTAAGCTTAAAAACACGGAAAACAGCAGTGGGTTTTAGGGATACATACTTGTGTAGCAAAAGAAAATGCATGGAAATGACAAACTGTTGGTTAGAGTAGTGGTCACCTGAGAGGGAAGTGTGAGTCAGTGTCAGCTCGGGGGAGAATGAGGGGCAAGGAGGGAGGCGGTGGGATCTTAACTGGATTTGCAGTACTTTGTTTCTTGGGGAGAGGTCGTCGCTGTTTGTCATATTATTTTTTGTATTTTTGTATGTCTGTAATCTGTACATTGAATAATTGTTTAAAAGAGGAAAAGAGCCTCGAAGTACAGAGCTTAGAAAACAGGTCTATGCCTGTTCCCCCTGTATCTGCTCTAGACCAGGCACAGCCCTGTGAAGCTTCCAGTCGATTGGCTTTCTAACCGATCATGGGCATCTATGCATGCAGCATGCTTTGCCCCAGAGAACTCTTCCGTCACTCCCGTCTCCCCACCTCTTTCCCATTTTGCATGCCCAGGGGAATGTTTGGATGGGAATTATTTGTCTTTCTGACACTTTGCTGCAAACCCTACTGAGTTGAATTGGGTTACAAAGAGATAACGTATTATGAGTAAATGATGCTATAGAGGCCCAAACTACAGCCCCTCTCCGTCTTCTTGCTTGCGGTGTTCGTGTGATGGCTTTCCGTTCATTCCTAGAGGGCAGAGGCCTGGGGGTTTTGTTCTGGCAGTCCTTAAGGGTCGCACCTTGGAGACTCAGCCCTGGATGGGTAGCGCATTTGGTGGTGATGTTGCTAGCAAATTATTCCCAATACCGCGTTTGTTCATTTTCTCTGTGTTTATTTAAGAGTCAGGGTCTTGCTCAGTCACCAGGGCTTGAATGCAGTGGCCCGATCGTAGCTCTTCTTCCCCCAGTGCCTAGGCTGGCAGAGCATCCTTGAACTCCTGGTTTCAAGTGATTGCCTGCCTTAGCTTTCTAAGTAGCTCGGAATACAGGCTCACACCACCATGATTGGCCACCACGACTGGCTAATTTTTAAACATTTTGTGGAGATGGGGTTTCACATTTGCCCAGGCTGATTTCAAACTCAGGCCATCCTCCTGCCTTGGTCAAAGTACTGGGATTACAGATGTGAGCCACTGCACCCAGCCCTCTTTTCTCTTTGTGATGCACTCTCTCTCCTCTCTGTAGACTCTGCCTACTGTAATATTATTTCTTTCTGCCGCATTGCCACTTACCACTGTATTTCTCCTTAAGCTATTCTTTGACTTAATGAATTTTATTTAGGTTAAGGGTGGCAGATATGTTTCACCTCTTGAGCTGTTCCTGATCTGTTAATAATGGCTGCCTGGAGTTCTGGGTTGGTAGAGGTTCAGAAATGAATCTAGCTCAGCAGGGAGAATTGCTGGTTGATGAGCAGTGTCTGTGATGGGCACAGGGTTAGGACTTGGGGCATTCCTGTCTAAGATACTCATAAAAATGTTAAAAAATCAAGAAACCTCTTAACATCAGATTATGAATGGTGGCTATCTGTAGGTGGTTACATTACACAAAATTTTAATATTCTTATGATAATATTCTATGTTTTCACATTTGTGACAGCGAGCATGTATTATTTTAGGGTGCAGGAAAAAATACTCAGTGTATCTTGAAAAGAAGTGTCTCAACAGAATGAAACCAGTGATTTGAATGTGCTGTGTGATAGTGCTTGGTTCTATAGTTGCAATAAGCCCAGCGGGAGGTAGACGTACTCACTGCCTTTCCCTTTCTGTACTGTGAGAAATCCTTTGACCCTGGGCCATCATTCTTGCTGTGAGGTAAAATGTGGGTCTGGCTGGTTCATTTCTCGTCTTCCAATCGGGCAGGTCGAGGTGGTGCATCTATCTATGGCAAGCAGTTTGAAGATGAACTTCATCCAGACCTGAAATTCACAGGTAAGGGTATCATCTGGCTGGACTAGGGAGGAAACAGGGATGGATGTTCAAAGCATACTCTTTTGTCTGTGATTCAGGGTGAATGCCTGACACTGTGGCATGGTGCCAGGCAGCTGTCCAGCCGTGGCGCCACAAAGAGCCCTGGGGATTATAAAAAGCAGTGCCTCTCGCAGAGTTCTGAGTGGTTCAGAATGCTGATCTGAGTGTTCTAGACTCCAGCTACTTGTTGAATGTCATAAACTATAGGATATCAAAAATATCCTCAAAGAAACAGGAAACATTGCTGAGTTTTGAGGGCAGTTGGGAGTGTGGTCTGGCAGTTAGCAAAGATAATTGGGGGTCAAGCCTGGGGAGTAGGTGAGGACAAGGAAGACTAGGTCATGGGGTAGTGTGGTAATGGCGTTTGTGTGGGGCCGAGAGCCTGCCCTATGCAGGAGGTTGTCCATGTCTGGACAGTTCGTAACAGAGGCCAGAGCAGAGCCTTGAATTCTTTTTATCCCTAGGATGGGTAGCAGCTCTAGGCTGGACCTATAGATTATTCATACTCTTTCCTCTCTTCCTTTTTCCCATCAGGGGCTGGAATTCTCGCAATGGCCAATGCAGGGCCAGACACCAACGGCAGCCAGTTCTTTGTGACCCTCGCCCCCACCCAGTGGCTCGACGGCAAACACACCATTTTTGGTCGAGTGTGCCAGGGTATAGGAATGGTGAATCGCGTGGGAATGGTGGAAACAAACTCCCAGGACCGTCCTGTGGACGATGTGAAGATTATCAAGGCATACCCTTCTGGCTAGCCCTGCTGCCCTCTTGGGCACACCCAGGTCTTCTGAGGTACCCCCAGCGAACCAGCTTCCAGATGACCTAGAATGACATGTAATGTTAAACTTCATTTTGGCCTCGCAGATCATGGAGCTAAGGAGGCCTGGGGTCTTGAGTGAGTTAAAGACGGAAGTGTGTTGTAATAGCATGCTTCTTTCCTCTTCCCCCAGTGCCTAGACTGACAGAGCATTTGCAGAAATGCCCGTACCTACTGATCCTCAGGTCATGATTCACTGCAGATGACCCATAATGCTCCTTCCTGTGTATGTGTGCGCTGATATACTTGGAACAAAGTGAAGCCCCACTGTCATGTCACAGTGGCTTTGCCTCACCAAGTTTCTTCCTGAGAAGATTTATATTCCGGTCTACACTGTAGTCCTTGGTGGCTGACAACCACAGAATTCAAAACCAAGCAGTGTCTGTCAGCCCTCTTCACTCTGTGCACATCCTCTTTCAGTCTCCTGTGTTTGTTCTTCGAGGGAATGTATGCCTCTCTATATATATTTCTCCTCAAAAACCAGAACATCAACATTGCTGTTTCTGACACTTAGACATCCCACACAAAGCCACATTGAATTTTTGCCAAATGAAAAATGCATCCAACAATCAAGTTTCTAAGAAGGTGCCAAGTGGGGAATGATAATGTGTAATAATCGAGAAATGAATTTATTAGAGGGAAGCAGAAGCATTGACCATCTTTTTCCCAGGAAGGAGTGGAAATCTATAATGAGCACAAGGACAGACTGTGAGTTCTCCTTTAAAAGCCACTCTTATACAGGAGGAGCACCTCTTAAGTTTTTAACTTAAGACTTTAGAGATATTAGAAAGGAGATTTTTATACATTCAGTTGTTTTTAAAAAATCTTTCTGGATTTGGTAGATGTAGAGATGAGAGGAAGGCAGTTAGTACCTATGTAATTCACAGAAACTTCTAAAATAAAATGCTGTTGATGGTTGAAATCGCTGCTGTGTTCTGATTTTAAATATTGTGTGAAGTTCTAAAAGCCATTTTGATCTCAGCCATATCAAGTAGTACTGCAGAGATCAAATCTTCAAGATTTCACATCATTTTTAGGTTTTTGGCTTTCCAGTGGACTTCCTCCCATTCAAGAGCAGTTGTGACTTTAGAAAGGCAGAACCAGAAAAAGAAGTTAGGTGATGTCGATTGGCATTCCGAGTGAGGGGGGATTGTCTGTGGGTGAGCTGGTGGATGTGCCGAGAAACCCAAACCACCCCTTGACTTGTAGGAGGTCCACCTGCACATTGTCATGGACCAGAGGCAACATGTGTTGTGGTGTTTGCTTCCTTAAGCTGGTAGCTCCTTGAAGAGGGGATGCTAACTTTAGTGTTTCTTCATACTTTGTAAATTTTGGAAATGGTGATTTACTTTATGGAAAGGTCAAACAAGGTTCCCCAAGCCCTCCTACCTTCAACCACTTGCTCTTCCTGTCTTTTTTCTCTTAACAACAAAAAAGAAAAACCCCAAATTAGCTTTATAAATGACTTCATAACTCCTCAGAGATGGTTTTGGTGTGCAAAGTAATGTTCTGCCCTGTGGGAAAATAGAAGTATACTTCTTTCAGACTCTGCGAGAGCATGGAATAACACCCATCCACTAACCTCCCAGAATCATCATCCTGAAAATTCCCACTTTCATCCAGGTCACAGGGGCAGTGGAAACATGCCATCTCTAATTTGAAGTAAGGAAGGTTCTGTGTACCCTTGGGAAGAATGCCTCACAGGCTCAGTTCCCCGTTTCTGGACAGGCACACCAGATACATGCAGGGTAGTCACGCATGTGGGCATATGCCAGTTTTCATAAAGGATGCGACCTCAGAGAGTGAAACCTGAATTGTTTCACGATTTCTAGTGATTCTGCCAGCGAGCCAAGTTGTGGGAATTCTTGTTTCCATGTAAGGGGAGCTGGTGTAGAAGGAGACCCGCTTAATTCTTCGGTTGCATGAGTTTCACACCCTGTCAGATAAGTACTGTCAGGACAAGTCCCATAAAAGCAGATGTGCTAGAGCTCAGATAGCTTATTTCAGTCACACCTCAGATCAGAGTGAGGTTAGTTGATCAGGAGAAGGCAAAGAATGAGTTTAAGACTTGGATGATCCCGTGCCTTGAGTGGATTGCCTGAGTCCGTGGGTTCAAGACTCGCCTGGGCAACTTGGCGACACCTCATGTCTACAATAAATCAAAAATTAGCCGGGCGTGGTAGCACCCACCTGTAGTTCCAGCTACTTGGAAGGCTGAGGCGGAAGGATTGCCAGAGCCCAGCAGGTCAAGGCTGCGGTGGCCGGGAGCGGCCACTGCACTCCAGTCTGGGCGACAGAGTGAGACTCCAACTCAAAAAAAAAAAGATTTGGATGGGGAGTCAAGACGATAGGTATGGGACTACTCAAGGGCCCTAGCCTAGGGCTTCCCACACGTTAACTCACAGGAATCACTGAAGGAGCCTAGTGGAGAGCAGCTTCTCCCTGCACACAGTCAAAAAGTTAAGATGGTTTCTTGGAGGCACGAGCCTGGCCATCTCCTCAATTGCTGGCATTTGAATACATCGACTTTCCACCAGGAAAAAAAATCAAGCAGCTTCTGACTCCATGTTCAGCCAGAGGGTCTGCATTTCTCATAACTCCCAGGAGATGGTTGACTTCTGGTCCAGACACCGCACTTTAGGGGAGAGTTCCTAGAGAGAGGTCACATTCATCCAACATGAAACTGGGGAGGGGATTTTCCCAAGAGCAGGGGCAATCAGGACCATAACCCAGTCTTCTGCCTCCCAGACCAGTGCTCTCTGCCTCATCCAGTGGCCTTGGTAGGGTGAAGAGAGTCAAACTGTGAGATGAGCTTTGATGGCTCCTGGCCCTGGCTGCTAAGACTGAGCTTTATCAAACAGGTCCTTCTGTTCCCACTTTAGTATACCATGGACATCCAGTCGTGGCATGTGACACTGGGATCCTGTGTGTGGGCACCAGGGTGGGTAAGATGGTGCTGCCAGCAGACATCACAGAAAATGCGGGGGAAATGGCATCAGCAAATTATGACACTGAAGAAAAAAGGGCTCTGGAACCAGACTGTTGGGGTTCAGATCCCAGCTCCACCACTTCGGCAGTGTGAATTCAAATTGTTTCTAAATTTCTTTGTGCTTTCGTTTCCTCAGCTATAAAAACAGAGATCACGGTCCTAACCTCATGGGACTATTGTGAAGATTAAATGAGCTAAAACAGGTATTTAGAACAGGAATGGCATTTAGAAAACAAAATGCTAGCTCTTGTTAGGAGCAGCAGCCTTTGAAGGTCCCACACGCCTCTCCTGCTCCTGTTTCAACCTACCTGCAGCCTGACCTCATAGCCTCTCCCTCCTACTGGCCTGATCGCAGGACAAGGACCTTGTCTTCCTGGCCTTTGTGGGTCTTCCCAGCACCTTGTGCTGTGCTTGAGGTTATTGCTGAATGAATCGAATGTTCCCCATCAGAAAAAGTCTGAGATCCGCTTGTAGAAATAACTACCCTAAGTCTCCAAACCCAGGTTTGCAGCTGATATGGCAGCAAAGCCTTTCCACCAAGCCCTCTGGAAGTCCTCTGCTTGATGTATTTTTGGATTGTGTCTCCAGAAGATGTCAAAATAGCTTTCCCCGCATAAGGCAAATGATTCCTACCCCCAGATCCTCCAGCCAGTCTGAGCTGTCACTGTGGCCCCTTTTGGCACCACATTCTTGCAATGTGTGGAGGAGGAAGCCCTGCAAAGCACGTTCGTTGCAGTGGTAGAGTTTACTGCCTACAAAGCACTTTGTGCCCTCAAAGCCCTGTTGCCTGTAGATGGATTGCTACTTTTTAGGTGAATGTCAGCATAGGGGCTTATTCCAGCAACACTTGCAAATGAGAGAAAAACGGTGCAGGGAAAGAAAACATGCTAGGGTCTTGCTCTAACATGGGCTTGGCCTGATTTAGAAAATGGATCTCTAGTTGTTCTTCTAATTGGTTAATCCAGGATCCTTAACTAACTACATCTGAAACCACAGTTCACCAGTGGTTGGCAGGGTTTATGGACAGGGATATGAAGGCTTTGTGTGCCCTTGGTCCAGTCACTCTACGTCTGGGACTTGTCCTCGTTGGTTAAGGGAAGATTTGAATTAGGCCCCTTTTAGCCCTAAATTTTCTGGAATCTAGGTCATTCTGAGAAGGTTCCTTCAGCTGCCAAGTTTCCATTTAGTATGCTATTTTGGAAATTTGCCACTAGAGGCCACTATGAATACAGTTTAGCCTGGCAGCTCTTTCAAGAGGCAGAAGTCTGCCAACCATTATTATTAAGCCACGCCTGCTGCCCTTTGGCTGTGGAAAACCCGCAACTGCTCAGACTGAGAGGGGCTCGAATGTCTCTTTGAAAGAATGTGTGGTGCTGTTACAGCCTGGCACAGAATGAGCCTATAAAAGCGCTCTGACCAGGCCTCTTTTCTTTCTACTGGACTAAAGGAGCCCTTGTGACCAGGGCCTCTTTATAAAGGCCAGTTCCCTCTTGCCTGTTTAATGTTCTACCTTACAGTTGGGTTCATTCATTCAACAAGTCATTTTGGACCCCTATTTTATACCCAGCACCAGCAAATATTTCCATAAAATCAGAAAGTCAACCAGAAAAATCTTTAGAAGAAAACAAAAAGTTATTTTTGCCCCTTGTGTTTCATGGTGTGTGGATGCTGCTTATATGTTTTTTCTCTTAATCTCCAAAATCAGCCTCTGAGGTTGACATTATTATGCCCATTGCTGGATGAGCAAACTGAGTAGCACAGGCAAGTAGCACAAAGCCTTGTACACAGTGAATGGGATAAAATTCTTACATGACTGGCAGGCAGGGCTAGGACTTGAACTAGGGACTTCCGATCCCAAGTTCAGCTCTTTTCCTGTGATCTCTGCCTTTGGCATACAGAGGAGGAAGAGGAGGTGCAGAAAAAGAATACTCCGATGGCAGGGTAGAGGTTAGAACGTGAATCTCTTGCCTTACAGGCTGGGATGTTCAGCCTGTCTGCTTCATCGTCCTCAGGGGAGTTGGCTGGGAGGCCCTGGCTTTAGCCATCTCCCAGCTCCTTCCAGGCAGAGCTTGAACCAGTGCCCAGGCACAGGAGGAGGGAGGGAGCACAAATGACCCCCATCAGTGTGTTTATTGAATCATAACTGCCTTAGCCTCACCACTCAGCTAATCTCATAGAAATCACTTTCCTCTCCGCAAGGATCTGGCCCTGGCTCCATTAAAAGCTGCTGCCTCGCACTTGTGAGAAAGCTCTTGCGCTGCAGAGTAGCTGGGGAGGAGCGAGAAGTCCTACTTCTACTTCCTCATTACACGCGCAGAAGGGGGGCAAACGGCATCTCACGTTCCCTGTGTAAGAACAGTCGCTGAAGGAAAGGGAATCTGAGCTTCACGGTGTTTCGGCAACATTCAGTTCTGAAGGAAACGTTCCTTTTGTGCTTATCTCTTTGAAAGAATGCGTGGTGCTGTTTAAGATCAAACAAGAGAAGGGAAGGAACTTGTGCTGAGAACTTAGGAGATGTTGGGTGCTCCATACAGATTATTCCATTGAATCCTCTCTGAGGAGCTGTGGACCAGGCGTCACAACGTCAGTTTCATAACTGAGTCCATTTCATAGTTGAAGGCCCCACTTTGGTAGGCTGGGGCTTGGCGGGGCTGAGCTAGGGGTCTGCTCTCTCCTCTGTCACACTAAACACACACAGATGCTTTTCTTACCATCCTTTGCTCCCTCTGTGGGAGTTGGGAAAATACAGAGACTGGTTTTTAAGACAGGACTGGTCACTGTATGATTTTGGTCATCTCCAGGCCAGGCACAGTGGCTCGTGCCTGTGATCCCAGCACTTTGGGAGGCCAAGGCGGGAGGATCGCTTGAGACCAGGCTTGGCAACATAGTGAGACCTCGTTTCTACAACAAAAAAAAAGAAGAAGAATGGCTATTATTTGTTCCATTTTTCAGATCTGGAAACTAAGCTCTGAAGTAGTTCCATAACTTAATTTGCCCAAGTTCACACAGTGAGTGGCAGAGACAGGATGCAAACCTAGGACTATGTGGGCCCAAAGCCACCACCTTTGCTCCTCAGGGTAATGCCTCTGCTTCCCGGCCTCACTCAGGGCCCTGTCCAGGAGCCTGTCTCTGGCGGGGCACAGGCCCAAGCCTCTGTCAAGTCTACAGGGACTAGTCCAGTCCAGCACCATGGGATCTATGCCCAGGGCCTCGACTCTCCACTTCTCACTATATCTAAGTGCAGACATCCCAGCCTGTCACCACCCCCAACCATCCCCCCTGCATTAAACCCAATATTTAGCTTGATGTTATTAGTCATGGGATTAGAGACCTCAGTGCTGCAAAGGACTTTAAAGATAATCCAGCTCACCTAGACTTTATGGATCTGGGAAGTGAAGTCCAGAAAAGGAAAGAAATTCACCCAAGGTTGTTTGGTCGGTAAGCAACTGTTAGAGACCAAAGTTAATAGGTGGGGCTGGGATCAGTCTCCTGGGTCCTTCCTTCTTTCCCCTCAGCTCCTTTAAGGAGGGATGGGTTGCCTTGGCTTTCTGTTGATTGATAAACACAAACGTGTCATCTCTGGGCCTTTCACAGTAAAGGCCAAAGTGACCTTTCCTCTCCCCACCAGGTCTTCATATCCAGCTGGAACCAGCTCCACTTGATTGCCCCTGGAACTTTACTCCTGCCATTTCCTCTCGGCGCAGACAAAATCCTATCCATCTGTCAGGTACCATCTCTTCCAAGAAGCCAGCCTGAATTCCCCTAGTCTGACTGAGTTTCTCCTTCCACTGAACGTCCAAAGCGCTTCTCTTAGGTGGGGGTTTTTTTTCCCCTCCTTTTCCCCTTAGGAAAGGGACTGGGCCTTCTTAACCTGGGCCTCCACAGCTGGGCCTTTCCCAGACTCAGCCTCCCTCTCTCTTTTAGCTGGATTTAATGTCATGTGACTATATCACCCCCAGCCAGCCAGTCTGCTCTCAGGCCTCCTGAACTCTCTCTCGCTCCACTCAATGTAAGCTCATTTCCTCTTGTTTGAGCATCTTGGGAAATGGAGGAGTCCTCACACTTCTCCCGAAGCTTAAAAGCAAACTAGATCCCTCCCTGAAGTGTCAGCAAGCCCCCCACCCCTGCATACTTAACGCCTTCCTCATAGGCTGTCTCAAGCCCAGGAGAGGACAGAACAGCTGGACATTCACCTGGAAGGCCTCTAGATCGTTCCTCCAACTCTCTCCCATTTCCTTCTGGCTATGAGGATCCACCAAAGCCGAAGGACTCTGCCCCTCCCGCCTTAGGGGAAGGAGGCTGACATTTCACCCCAGCCCCGAGATTCTGTCACCATGACTCCTTGGCATCTCCCCTGGCTGAACTTGTACGGGGCAGCATGAGAAGCCACCGATGGTGAAACACTCTTTTTTTTTTAAGCTCTAAATTCATTTTCATGCCATGCTGCTTGTCTTTGCCTGCCTGGCTGCTGAAGGTAGCTAAAACACGCACAGAATGCCATCAGCCAGGCTTTTCAAGAAGCTGCAGTCCCGATGGTCTTTCCCCCCC
>NW_007251811.1:140608-147514 GCF_000164805.1 Carlito syrichta
CTCCAGCATCCCCAGTGGCCTGCCCTGACTTCCCTGGGTTTTATGAGCTCTGGCTTGCACCAGGAGAGGAGCTCATCACATACACTCCACATCTTACCTCCCCCACCTCTGGCTGTTGCCCCGATTATGGGAAGTTCTTGTTCCCCAGTTCTCTGATAATTCTATCAGGAGTCTGGCGGAGGCTCAGGTGCCAGGCCTCAGGAGCGGCTGCTGACAGCCCCTGGAGGCAGCTGGCCTGCTGGGGTGCAGGGGCGTGCAGAGGGCCAGCCTCTCTCCCCTCTCTCTCATTGTGTCTCTGCTTTTTGGGTTCCCCCTGCTTAAAAACAGGGATTATGATATACCCTTACTATCACCCTGCCAGAGTTGGCATGAGACTCCAGGTAGATGAGGATGTACTGGGAGCTCCCTGAAAGAAAAAGATCATCACTTCATCGTAGGAGTTTAGACTGAAGGGGGTTAGAATGAGAGTCTGGGCCTCTCTACAGATGGGAAAACTAAGGCTCCAGGAAGGAATTTTTTTGTTTTTGAGTTAGGGGTCTCACTCTGTCACCCAGGCTGGAGTGTAGTGGCATGCTCACAGCTCACTGCAGCCTCAGCCTCCTGGGCTCAGGGAATCCTTCCACCTCAGTCTCCTAAGTAGCTGAAACTACAGATGTACACCATCATGCCTGGCTAATTTTTCTACTTTTCACAGAGATGAGGTCTCACTATGTTGCCCAGGCTAGTCTTAAATTCCTGGGCGTAAGGAGTCCTCCCACCTTGGCCTCCCAAAATGCTGGGATTACTGGCATGCCACTGCACCCAGCCTCCATTATTCTATAGATTTCTTGGAGCATAAACTCCAAATGAGCACTCACACTTCACTGGATTGAGCTTCTGAAGAGACTGTCTCCCTCATTTCTGTCCCCAGTGATGAACTAGCACAGCACGTGGTGCAGGGGACTAAAGGTTTGTTGTGTAGGACAATGACAGCAACGTGAGGTTATTGTGAGGATTCAGTGTGTGACAGATGCCAAGTTCTTACTGCTGTGCTTATTGCATGTTAGGTTCTCAGTGGACAAATGCATAAGATTCCCTTCCCTTGGCTGTGGTACTGACCAGCGGGCCCAGAGAGGCTCAATCTGATAGTTGTCAAACAACAGGCGAATTCCTAATAGATGCTGAATAAATGCTTGCTGGATGGAGGGATAGATGAGATATGGGGGGGGGGGGTTGTGGAGGCCCAGGCCCTGTCTGGGACTGGTGGCGGTTGCCAGACGTCCTCATGAAGAAGCTGATGTTTCAGAAGCCACGGGTGGACTTTATGTAGTCATCTGACAAATCGAGCCCCTACTGTGTGCCACATATCATCCTAGCGGTTTGGGATGCAAAAATGAAGACAAAATCCTCACCTTCTTAAAGCTGGTATTCTGACCAGGCACAGTGGCTTACACTTGAAATCCCAGCGTTTTGGGAGGTCAAGGCAGGCAGATTGCTGGAGACCAGCCTGGGCGACACAGCAAGACCCTGTCTCTACAAAAAAAAAATTTTTTTTTAAATTAGCCCGGTATAGTGGCACGTGCCTGTAGTCCTAGTTATTCAGGAGGCTGAGGCGAGACAGGAGTTCAAGGTTACAGTTGTGTCCCAGCACTCCAGCCTGGGCGACAGAGCAAGACTTTGCTACTTAAAAAAATAAGTAAACAAACAAATAAATAAAGCCCGTAACCTGGGATGGGGGAACAGATAAGGATAATGCTCTGAAGAAAAACAACGGAGGGTAAGGGGAATGAGAGCAGGGTATTATGCTGGGTAGTGTGGCCAGAAAAGCCTCCAGGAGGAGGGGCATCTGGGTACCTAGGAGACCCTGGGGAGAATGTTTCAGACTGAGGGAGCAGCCAGTATGAAGCCCTGAGACAGGAGCCTGCAGGGCCAGTCAGGGGCAGGAGAGAACCAGGAGGGAAAGTCAGAGAGGTCATGGGGAAGGGTGGGGAGCAGGGCGCATGCCGGGGACATCCTCTGACCTCCAAGTGACACAGGAGCCAGGGCAGGGTCTCGTGAAGAGTGACTCAGCCCCAGAGTGACTCAGCCCCACTTGGGTTTTAAGCCCATCCCTTGGTCATTGTGAAGGTTCCAGACTCTGGACTGTGGGGAGGCCTCCCCCACTTGGGAAAGCAGGAGTGGCTGCAGGGAAGAGGACAGGAGAGAGGGAGAGAGGGAGCCAGGCCTACTGGGCCGTAGATGGGTGCCATGACGGGTGGAGGGCTAGGTCCGGAGCAGGAAGGGCCACTGGGCTGACAACAGGAAGGCCCGCAGCTTCCCTCAGCACAGATGGAACATGGCCTGAGCTAGCTAGCACTGTGAATGGCAGAGGTGGAAGGGAAGGCGGTGTGGGGCCCCGGTTGAGAGCGCGGGACCTTTGGCAGGGAGGCTGCCACTCTACCAGGAGGAATGAAAGATGGGAAGCAGGGAGGGGCCCATGGCCAGTTGCTTCTCACCACCCGTCTTGAGGCAGGTCCTTACTGCTCTGGGGTACTTAGCTTCACTGTTAATAGTGGAGTTTCTAGCCGGGCTCGGTGGCTCAGCCTGTAATCCCGCGCCTTTGGGAGGCTGAGGTGAGTGGATTGCCTGAGCCCGCGGGTTCGAGACCCGCCTGGGCAGCGAGACCTCATCTCTACAATAAATCAAAAAATCAGCTGGGCATGGTAGCATATGCCTGTAATTCCGGCTACTTGGAAGGCTGAGGCGGAAGGGTCTCCGGAGCCCAGCAGGTCGAGGCTGCGGTGGCTGGGAGCGGTCACTGCCCTCCAGTCTGGGCGACAGAGTGAGACTCCAACTCAAAAAAAACAAAAACAGTGGAGTTTCTTACTGAGGGAAGAGTCAGGTGACCTTGAGTCCATCACGCCTCCTCTGTAGTAAGCACTGCAGTAAAATAAGGGATTTAACCTAGATGGTCTCCAAGCCCCATCTAGGATTTCTATTAATGGATGGAATCAGACACTGCATCTCCCCTGCCTCTTTATTGTTTCGGTGGTTTCAAGTTCCTGTCATGTCCTATCTTTCCTTCTCTCCCTGGGGCTGCCATGTACAGTGGTACAGGGTGTTTACTGCACAAGGGCATCTAGCCGAGGGAGTGAGTGGGGCACAGATGAAGCCCACACTCTGCCCAACAAGCCATGTGCCTGGCTCAAGGTGCATTTACCAAGGGTAAACAATGCCTTTTTTTTAGTTAGTTCTAGGTGGAATATGGACAGCCTCACTTTCCTGTCCCATACACATCACACCCTTTTCTCCTGTCATCCCCAGGCTCACACAGGGCAGACAGAGGGCAGTACTTCCAAGAAGTGCCTATGGTGGGGGGGAAGGCAGCTGTCTCTTCCGTGAGGAGCTCGACCTCCTAAGCGCATGGTGCTTTTCCTCTCCTTATCGATGCTGTGAGTTGCCTCTCAAAATTGCTCTGCCGTCATTAACACCGTGGATTAGGTCAGATGAGAGCGTGTTTGCAGTCTTGGATGGCAGAGGCAAACGCTGATGCTGATTATTCCAGATCTTCTGGGCATGGCCTGTTCCGTGCTTGCCGTTCTTAATCAGAGGGACCAGCGGCAGTTACGTGGCGGGTGGGCCAGGGCCACGGTTGGCTCAAATCTGACTGCCAGACAGCACGTCTGCAGCACCTGCTGGCTCACCCGCTGCCTCTCCTGGACATCACAGGTGACCGGGGTTACTTGGCACTATCATAGCTCCAAAGGACATATAACTCCCCCAATGGCAACGTCTGTGGGGCTGCTTTTGAACCATCAGCAATTCGCTTGAACACAGACTTATTTTCTCCAGACCTGATCAGTAAATTTTCTGTTCAAGCTCTCACGGGTTGGCCATGCCGCTGGCGGGTATCTTGTAGACCAGCCCTCCTTCAGGGTGGCCTTCTGAAAAGCCTCCGTGCCCAGAGGAGGCTGTGGCCTTGCATCACTGCCCCTCACCTCCTGGCCTTGTGTTCTACCTCCGCCAACCCTCACCCTGTGCTCCTGCCAGTCACAGTCTCTGGCCCTTAATCATGCCAGTTCCCTGCCAGGAACGCCTGCTCAGGCGCAAACTCCAGACAGAGGTCATTATCTGTCAGTGCCCGCCCCACCCTCTCACCGTCACACTTCAGTGTGCTCTGGTCCCACATCTGACCACCATCGCCTGCATTTCTTTGCCTGGGGCCTCCTCTGGCTCCTGGAACCTGCACTGCCACTCTGTGCCCGTGAGGTCAGCCCTCAGCCGCCCAGTCAGTGACTGGCGGAACTCGGTATAAACATACCCCAGCTCCCTCACCCCTCTGGCAGGCTAAGTTTGAGGCGTGTCCTACAGTCTCCCAGAGTCCTGCAGCGGGACTAAGCCCTCGTTGCCCACAACGATAACTGGCTTAACATCACACTTGTGTTGGTGGCCTGTCCTTCCCTGTCTCACCTCCACACTCCCCACATGGCGTTTCCTTAAACTCCTTCGGTGGTTTGAATGTCTGTGTCCCTCCAGAATCCATATATTGAAGCTTACTTTCCAATGTAGGAAGCGGGGCCTTTCAGAGGTTGTTAGGTCATGAGGGCTCTTATAAAAGGATTCAAGAAGCAAGGTGTGGTGGCTCATGTCTGTAATCCCAACACTTTGGGAGGCCGAGGCAAAAGAATTACTTGAGCCCAGGAGTTGAAGACCAACCTGGGTAACACAGTAAGACCTCGTCTCTACAAAAATTTTAAAAAATTAGCCGGGCATGGTGGCGCATGCCTGTAGTCCCAGCTGCTTGGGAGGCTGAGGCAGAAGGAATTGCCTGGTGCAAAGAGGTCAAGGTTACTGTGAGCCGGGATCGTGCCACTACATTCCAGCCTGGGCAACAAAGTGAGAGTCTGACTCAAAAAAATAAATAAATAAAAATACAAATAAGTAAAAGCGTTCAGGAAAAAATGTTGTCACTTTGTAAGATTACTTAGTAGAACTTCAAGCTCACGACTCACCTGCTCAACAAACTGCAGTGGCTCCCTATTGTTTCTTTCCGCAATAGGGCCTCATTTCATGGATGACTTTCCATCCTCTGACCCTATCCTCAGAGGCAGTCAAACTTCTTGTTCAGAGTCAGGCCTTGGTCTCAATGGTCTGATTTCATATCTTCACTCTGCCAGTTCACAGCTGGGTGACCATGGGCAAGTTACTTAGCCTCTCTGGGCACTAGTTTCCCTACTTATTAAATGTAGATAATAATATCTCATATAATTATTTTAAGAATTTAAAGTCTTGCATGGTCCTTGTGAATATACTACAAGCTCTGAATTGTACACTCTACTATGGCAATTCTCTAGCCTAGGCAACATAATGAGACCCCCCCCATCTCTAAAAAAATAAAATTAGCCAGGCATGGTGGTGGTGGTACATGACTATAGTCCTAGCTACTGGGGAGGCTGAGGTAGGACAATTGCTTGAGCCCAGGAGTTTGAGGTTACAGTCAGCTATGATAGCACCACTGCACTCCAGCCTGGGCAACAGAGCAAGACCCTACTCTCTAAATAAATATGGTTTATGGTATGTGAATAATATCCCCCCCACCGAAAAAAAATTAAGGAAGCATTGTGCCTAGCCCACATATTTGGAAATAAAATAGTGATAATCTTTGTTATCACCAAGGTTTCCCAAGTGGCCCCAGCATTGGGCCAGGCACACAGCAGGTGCTCAGGAAATACTCATGGAATGAACAGAGAACATAGTCCACATTTTGAGCACTGTCTATGTGGGGGTGGAACATGAGATTCCAAGTCCAGTTGTGCGTCTCTCAGGGAAGGAAGACTGACTTATTCTCCATGGAGGGAGGGCCTCAGACCCAAACCAGCAGCGGGGTCTCCCGGGGAATTCCAGCCCCTACCCCCTGCCGTCTGTCCCAGGCGGCAGAACCAGGCCCACCTGAGCCTGAGCCTTGGGGAAAGCCTCCCAGGCCCAGGAATGTGTTCTTATATTTATTTTTTTATTCTGGCCGTGTCTAACGTTCTGGGAATGGACTGCACACAGAATCTGAACGAGCCCCTTGTGGCCCGGCTGCAGCGTGCAAGACCCAGAGTGTGAGGCTCATCCTGGTACTGCACCAGGCTCTTGGCCTCCCAGCCCGAGGCGCATCCGGCTTAGACGTGCCGGGCGGTGGCCATTGGAGGCCCCATCTCCCCAGAGTTTGGGCTTGGGCTGAGGAGAGGCTGCGGGTGGATTTTTTTGGAGGCAAGTCTACACGTGCAGCCTCAAGGAGAAGCCTCAGCGCTGCAACCTCAGACCTGGGAGGGCAAGGCTGGGGTGGGGTGGGGGCTGCGAGGGACTTGGCTGAGAAGGGGGCTGCCTGCAAGGCGCCTCAACTCTTCTCTTGCTCCCGAGGCCAGGGCCTGGAGTCCTGCACACAGCAGGCGCCTACTCAGTGCTGGATGCACAGGAGCCTGGGGAGCTCGGGCCGAGCTCCCAGTCTGGTAGCAGAAGCTTCTAGACCCGGAGGCTGAGCCAGCCGTGTGGTCACGACAGGCGGGGGAGAGGGAGGGCGCTGGCGAGGCCGGTGCCGGCGGGAACCAGAGGCAGGCTGGGGGCAGCGCTCATGCACCGACCCTAACTGGGCCAAAATGCCCTCACTGGGAAACCGAGGCGGCCCCTCCCGGCTCTGGGGTCGCCCACACACACCTCCCCAGAAGATGTAGAGTCTATTTTGAGAATCAGATCTGCCCCGGGTGGGGCGCACACTCAGCAGGGAGACCCTTCCTCCCCAAGCTCCTAGGGGGTGTCTTTTTTGCAAACATCCCTCCCACCCAGACCCGCCCCCGCCTGCATAGACCCTTCTCAATAGACGCTACTTGGTTCGCACAACCCGCTCCCTCCGCGGGTATAGAGACCCCCGAGCCGGGATGGGGCTGGGCGGCGGGCACAGGTAGG
>NW_007251811.1:148045-155932 GCF_000164805.1 Carlito syrichta
GGCCCCCGCTCCCTCCGCCCCCCTCCCGCTCTCGCTTCCCACGCCCCCTCTCGACGCTCCTTCGCCTCCCCTCGCCGCCCAGCCCCGGCGCCGGAGTTGGGGGAGAGCCCAGGGCTCCAGTCGCTCCGGAGGAGGCGCGAATCGCTCAGGGGTTGACTAATTTGGGGTGGGGGTGCGGTGGGCGATGGAGCAGCCTGAGGACATGGCGTCGCTGAGCGAGTTCGACTCCTTGGCGGGCAGCATCCCGGCCACCAAGGTGGAGATCACCGTGTCCTGCAGGTGAGCCTCCCGCCGGCCGGGTCCCCCTGCCCCAGCCCTGGACCGAGAGCCCCGCGGCCCCCGCCGCCCGACCCTCCGCCGCCGCGCGCCCCTCTCTGGGAATGTGCTCGCCTCCGGGACGCGCCCCTGCCGGTCTGCCGAGAGCCCCAGCCCCGCCGCGGGTGGCGACGGCGGAGTGGGAAGCCAGGCTGGGGTCATGTCCCAGAAAGTTTGCACTCAGGCTGTTGCTTCGAGGAGATGTGAAGACAGACCGAGGGGTCCGGGCGCGTGAGTGGGGAGAGGGAGCTGGGGAAGGGCTAGACCGGGGTCTCTGTTCAGGCTGTCTCTGGTCAACCCCTTCCCAAATCGAGAAGGCAGCGATTTTCCCCATCCTTCCCTGGCTTGTCCAGCCGCCTCTCCGTGCCCTCCTCCTTCCCCCTTCTTGGCCTCAGCGTCCTCATCCTGGCGTCCCCCACCCGCCCACTGACCCGGACCCCCGGATCCTAAAGCCTTTCTTCACTTCCAACAACAAAATCGACTCCTGGAAAAAGATCAGATTGAGTCCTTCATACTGAGGCGTGGAGAAAGGATAACAATAAAGTGGCACCGTGAAAAAAAAATATGTGGGGTCCGAAATCTTCAGCCAAAAGAATAGAACACTGACTGTGAGCTTATAGCATCCAACAGGGGAGGACGACGAGTGTTTTTGTGGGTTCCCACCCCAAATCCTCAGTCATGTCAATGGGGCTTGGGGACAACTTCTTTAAGAGCTGGGTCTCTCCCAGGTTCTCCTAGCTGAGAAGAAGGCAGCCCCAGGCAGTAAGAGGGCATGGATGGCAAAGGGGGACTTTTCCTTTGTGCAGTCTCTCTGGCTGGCCTAAGGTTTTGGGAAGCACCGTGGTCCAGGCATAGCCCACCTGAGGTTCCCCCAGAGACGCCATGCACCCTGCCCCACGTAACCGGCAGCATTTCTGGATCCCTGGCTGTGCTCTCTTTCCAAATCTGCATCTCATCCTCTTCCAGGGCACTCTTTGGTCAGATCCTTCATGAGGGGGTTACCGTGTTGCCCCCACCCCCACCCCTCAGCCCTGTATTCCAAAGTTGTGGCATGGGAGAGGTGTAGGCAGAGCCAGAGAGGCTGGGCAGGGGCATGAATGAGGGAGGGGCTCAAGGGGAATTTCTCTTGAAGATTTGGGGGCGAGTGGGAGGGAGGGCTGGTATGGTTCAACTAGCTGCCCCTGAGCCAGGTCCCCAGGGGCTTCTGCAACAGCCCCCGAGTGTCTCCCCAGACCCACACGCCGTGCAGTCAGAATTAGCTACCAACGCCTTTTGTATCTACCCTTACTCTGCTGGGACAGTCTTGATGGCTCATCATCTCCAGTCGCACCTCCTCAGCCATCAGCACTGGCCATGGCCGCCCTCCCCTCTCCTGCACGCACGTTCCTGCTCCTGGATTTTCCCTCCCAGCCTTCAATCATGCTTGTCATCTTCAAGTCGTCTCTGGATCCTTCCCACCTCCAAGCCTCCGGACAGCCTGTTCCTCATCCAGACCTCACTCCTTCATCTTCCAGTTCATGACCTCCCCCATCCTGAAGGGCCTGGCCTATGCTCCCCACTTCCAGGCATCTTCTTCTCCATGAGACACCCAGCTCTGGTGGCCGCCGTCTGTGTCCCCTGGACTCTGAGTACTCAGCCTGGTCCACGGCTGAGGATAAAACCAGATGTCTCAGGGGTTAGACATCCTCCTTCCTCCCCAAGGCAACTGTGTAAGCATTTGAGGGCAGAGATTCCCAACACGAGTCAGACCCACGCACCCTCTTCTCCAGTGGAGAGGGGAGGAGAAAGAAAGCAGACAGCTGCTGTGGCTTTGGGGTCAGACATGTCAAAATGAGATATCTGCTTCACCACTTGGGGCAAACTTTAAGCCTCAGTTTCCCTCGTTTGTCAAGTACAAAGAATAAGCAGCACACGCTCATGGAGAAACCTTGCTCACCCAGGTAGTCCACGTGCTTAGAACAGTGCCTGGCACTCGCCAAATACTGCTGGAGGAATTAACTTGCAGGAGTAGAGGAGCATGAAGCACCTAGCACACTACTTTGCACTGGCTCGGCACACAGTAGGTACTCATGAAGTAGTACAATTGCCCTACGGCAGCAGCACTTAGTCCCTTCTGTTTGTTCTCTGGAAGTGAAGTTGTCCAGTGGACTGAAACCTCTTGGTAAGAGGTAGCGGGGAGTGCATCTGAGTTCCTGGGGAATGTGCTTACCCTGGCGTGCACTCCCTCTCTGGGAACAAGATTGAGCAGCCTGAGAATGGCCTGACTTGGGTCCTGCTCCTGCTCTCCAGAAAGCCAGAGAGGGTGAAGTGGGTTTTGGTGGAGAGGGATGAAGGGGAAGGAGCCACTTGGAACACAGGGGAGGCCATAAAACAATCTACGTGGCCTTGAAATTGTAGTTCCATCTCCTTGCCTCATGCGGGTTGAACTCCAGGTTCTAGAATAGAGAAACAGAGAAAGGAGAGACAGAGATGGGGGGGAGTAGAGGAGAATGGAGGGGAGGGGGTCGGGATGAGGGCTGGGGGGCAAGTTCAAGGGTGAGTTGGATGGCTAAGGAGGAAGAGATGCAGAAAGTGGCTTTCTCCAGCATATTCTTCACTCCATGGTTACTAATTGGAGTCAAGTCCCTCCCCCGTACACCCTGTGGTCAGCACTGACCAGGGCCCAGGAGAGGAGGCTGTGTGGCATCCCCCGTCCTGAGCATCTAGGTGACACTTGCTGGGGGCAGGGAACAATGAGGGGAGGCAGAAGGGCTGGTGGAGTGAGCACTCCAGGGGGTTTCTGGATGGGCAGCTGGGGTGGAGGAAGCCAGTGTTTCCGCGACGATGACAAGTTGTCACCTCTGGCTGGGGTGCATACTAGTTCCCAGTTCCCTAGCCCCTCTGCTCCTAATGAAGGGTCCCACCACCCCCTGCAGCCCCAGGAGATTTCTGCTCTATGCCTAAGGGAGCATCCGACCACCTGCGGTGCCTATCCTAGGGCAAGCCTAGCAGAGGGACGCTATTTGGTACAGGGATGCCTCTGAGCTAGAGCACAGGGCCACCATGGGGGCCAGCCAAGTCTCTGCTGAAGGCAGATGACACTGTGGGATGGGCACGTTGAAGCCCCTGCTTCTGGCAGAGTACACTATTGTCTGCTCTCAAACAATTACCTTTACCAACTGTGGTAAACTCCGGGCCGAATATCAGAAAGCCTTCTGTTATTTGGCACGGTGGTTAAGAATGTGAGCTTTGGCATCTGTCTCCTTGGGTTCAGACCCTGGCTCTCTTCCTGTGATCTTGGGTAAGCTGCTTAACCTGTCTGTGCCTCAGTTTCCTCACCTGCAAGGAGGCATAATAATCCTTCCCAGCTAAGAGGTTTAAGTAAGTTCATCTGTGAATAGTGATGGATGTTGTCTATCATTGGGCCCCCGAAAGTAATAAAGACCCATCTCTGTAGCTGGCTCCCAGGGTCTGTGTGAGAGCCTGGAGATTCTTAGAGGTTTTTTGGGGAGTGGGGTGGGGCAGGTGGTTTGCGGAACTAGATACCAGTGGACATTGTAGAAAATGTGACTTTAAAGACCCTTCTTGCTTGAGCTGGAAGCTCTTGTCCTTCCTCTGATGATCTGTTCTGGACCTTCCCTGGCTTTGTTAGCCACCATGCAGACCCAATCAAGCGTACCTCTCTGATGTCTTTTTCCCCAAAGGCCCCACTAGTTTTCAGGTCTCTGTGTATCCGTCGTCTGACGCAGGGATCTGGACCAGCATGTTGGTTAGAAAGCATGATTTGCATTTTTTACATAACAGGAAACCTTGCACTTGGGCAGGGTCTTGCTGGAGAAGAAATGCACAGTTCCACATGGTGGGCTCCTGAGACCTGGGGAAGATGGGGAGGGGCTGGTCCAGAGTGGGTCCTGGTCGCTCAGCCTGCTGGCTGCCCTCTCCCTGCCGGCTGGTATGGCAGCCGTTGCCTCTGCCCCAGTGATACTGTTTTCTTCTGTCTGTTTGGAATGGTGTTTTGCTGCCCTGGGGCCCAAGAGCTGTATGTGCCCTGGGCCTCTCAGAAGGGGTGTGAATCCACTCTGAGCACTTTCTTATGACAGGCAGAGGAGGGTGGTTCTGAGGAGGGAGGGGCCTGGGGCAGCGTGGCAGCTGTCAAAGCTGATGCTAGGAAAAGAGGTTCATTTAGCCATTGAATACACCAAGGCACTCAGTTTAGTGGAGCCAGGGGAATAGTAACAGCGGCATTTATCGAGCGCTTACTGCATGCTTTCAGCACTTTACACTTGTGTTAGGCAGAACAGTGTGCAATTGCCTGTATTCAACTGTTTTTTATCTGTTCAGATAGCACTTTTATATGGTTCAAACTAAGATTACTGCATTAGTTCTCCATTGCTGTGTAACAAATTACCACAAACCTAGTGGCTTAAAACAACAGCCATTTATTATTTTCCGGGTCAGAAGTCCTGGCACGGTATAAGCCGGCTTCTCTGCTTAGGGTCCCAAAGGCTGGAAACAAGGTGTTGGCAGGGCTGTGATCTCATCCAAGGCTCTGGATCCTCTTCCAAGCTCACTGGTTGTTGGCAGAATTCAGTTTCTTGCAGAAGAAAAATTAAAGCCCTGTCTTCCTGCTGATTTCTGAACCAGAGTGACTCTCAGCTCTTAGAAGCTGCCCCCAGGTCCTAGCCACATGGCCCCCACACAGCACGGCACCTTGTTTCTCTTCAAGGCCAGTGGGAGAATCCCTCCCCCGTCTGCCATGACAGAGTCTTATATAAAGTAACAGGAGGCCGGGCGCCGTGGCTCACGACTGTAACCCCAGCCACTTTGGGTGGCCGAGGTGGGAGGATCGCTTCAGCCCAGGAGTTCGAGACCAGCCTGGGCAAATAGCAAGACCTTGTCACTACCAAAAAAAATGTAGTTGGGCATGGTGGTGCATACCTCTAGTCCCAGCTACTTGGGAGGCCAAGGCGAAGAAGCGCCTGAGCCCAGGAGGTCGAGGCTGTGGTGAGCCGTGATTGTGCCACGGCACTCCAGCCTGGGCGACAGAGTGAGACTCCAACTCAAATAAATAAATAAAGTGACGGTAATCACAAGAGTGAGTATCTGATCACCTTTGTCATGCATCATAACCTAGTCATACCAGTGACTAATTTATCCTAGTCCCAGGTCCTGTCCACACTCAAGGGGCGGGGACTATCCAGGCCAGGCGTGCATACCAGGGAGTGGGTGGGGGATTTTGGAGCCCATCTTACATTCCTGCCTGCCGCAATGACTGTGTCTTTTTAACTTCGTGACCATCCTGTGAGATAGACAGTAGTATTTTCTCTTTTTGCTGATTAGGAAATTGAGGCTCAGGAAAGTTAAGGGACCTGCCCAGGGCTACACAGCTAGCACATGGGGGGGTGTTGTTCAAAACCCAGTTCCCTCAAACTTCACGGCCTCTGGCCAGGCTCGGTGGCTCAGCCTGTAATCCCGCGCTCTGGGAGGCCGAGGTGAGTGGATGCCTGGGCAACTTGGCGAGACCTCGTCTCTACAATAAATCAAAAATTAGCCGGGCGTGGTAGCGCCCTCCTGTAGTTCCAGCTACTTGGAAGGCTGAGGCGGAAGGATCGCATGAGCCCAGCAGGTCGAGGCTGAGGTGGCCGGGAGCGGCCACTGCATTCCAGTCTGGGTGACGAAGTGAGACTCCAACTCAAAAAATAAATAAAAAAATAAAGGAAAATTCTTATTAAAGTCCCGAGATAAAAGGGTTGTAAAACTTCACGGCCTCGAGGTCTTCTTGAGATTGGGGATTGGTGTCTCCATGAGGACCATGGTAGAGGCCTGGCACCAGCTAGGTGTGACCAAAAGGTAGGCGGTCCCTCCCCAGGGATGACGCTTCTGGTTCTAAGAGGCAAACCCAGAACTGGGGGAATCCCTGGGGAGCAGACGGCAGAGCGTGGAAGCCAGCCTTCCAGAGCATATGGTGGTAGCTTACCACCCCTCCTCTCCAAGCTCACAGCTCTTCCTGCTCAGAGTTAAGGCTATCACTAGAGATTGGGAAGAAAGGGCGGGGGGGAGGCAGAGGAATGAGGCTAGAAAGCTCTGGGGCAGAGAGGAGTCAGGTTGGTTAGGCACGCTGCAGCTGTAAGTAACAGAAAATCTCACTAGTAGTGGCTTAAACCTGAACTACATTTATTTTTCTCAGACCACAATGAGTCTGGAGGTAAGTTATTCAGGTTACTCAGCTGATTTGTCAGCTCATGTAGCCATCAAGGACCCAGCTATCTTTCTAGTCTGCTGTCATCCAAACAGTAGGCTTCATTGTTACAAAATGGCTGCCTCTGCTTCAGGCATCACAACCACATCCAGAGACAAGAAGCAAGGCCTTTCTTTGAAAAGTTCTTTATCCGGAAAGCACAGTACTTCCCCTTTTTTCCCTCAGCAAACTTTCCTTTCTATTTCAATGCCCAAAACTGGGTCCATGTCCACCTGTGGACTAGGGACAGGAGCCTACCTTCCCTGACTTCAGGGGGGTTTCCATTAGATCTGAACTAACGTGGATTCTGTTAGCAGGAAGAGAGTGGGGAATACTCGCTGGGCGGGCACCCATGGCGTCTGCCACAGAGAGGCTTCCCAAATGGTCCCAAGGGTTCCGTGGGTTCCCTGGGGCTGGAAGGGCCCGGAGTTTGGCGTCTCTAAGGCCTAGCTCCTCAGGCTTGCCTGCAGTCAGTGGACAGTCAGTGTTCGGCACCTAGTTCTCTAACCACAGCCTATGTGGGGGTGGGATGGAACAGAAACAAATCTACACGTGTTTTATGAAGCAAGTAATGTCTGATGGGGACAAGTGCTTGTTAAATAAGTATGCGACTGTTGGGCTCTGAGGGGAAGGTGATTAAGGTTGGGAGAATAGCAGATGCAAAAGCCCTGTGGCATAAAACCTTGGCAAGCTAGCAGAACAGGCCCTGTGGCATAAAACTTTGGCAAGCTAGCAGAACTGCCAGGAGACTGGTGTAGCTGGAGCAGAGTGAAAGATGGGGCAGTAATGGAGGATGAGGTCAGAGAGGAAATAGGGGGTACAGATCATGGCTCTGCGGACTGTGCTAAGGAGTGGGGAGGGAAGGTGTTAAAATAGGAGTTCTAATTGGTCTTTATTTTTTTTAAGAGAGATAGAGTCCTGCCGTATCACCCAGTCTGGAGTGAAGTGGCACAATCATGGCTCACTGCAGCCTTGAACTTCCCACTTCAGCCTCCCAAGTAGCTAGGATTTCAGGTGTGTGACATCCCACCTGGCTAATTTTTTAAAAAGTTTTTCAGAGGCCGGGCTCTGTGGCTCACGCCTGTAATCCTAGCACTTTGAGAGGCTGAGGTGAGAGAATTGCCTGAACCCAGGGGTTCAAGACCAGGCTGGGCAACTTGGTGAGACCTCATCTCTCCAGTAAACCAAAAAATTAACTGAGTAGTGTGTTGCATGTCTGTAGTTCCAGCTACTTGGAAGGCTGAGGCGGGAGGATCACCTGAGCCCAGCAGGTTGAGGCTGCGGTAGCCATGAGCATGCCACTGCAGTCCAGCCTGGGTGACAGAGTGAGACTCTGACTCTCTCTCTCTCTCTCT
>NW_007251811.1:155952-185397 GCF_000164805.1 Carlito syrichta
CTCTAAATATGTGTGTGTGTGTGTGTGTGTGTGTGTGTGTTTTGAGACAGGGTCTTGCTATGTTGCCCAGGCTGGTCTTGAACTCCTGGGCTCAAGCAATTCTCCTACTGTGTGCTCCCACAGTGTTAGGATTACAGGTATGAGCCACCGTGCCTGGCCTGATTGAGCTTTTTTTTTTTTAACTGGAGTCTCACTCCATCACCCAGGCTGGAGTGCAGTGACACACTCGCGGCCAGCCCAGTGTCGACCTGCTGGGCTTAGGCAATCCTTCCACCTTAATCTTCCAAATAGCCAGAACTACAGGTACGTGCTACCACACCCAGCTAATTTTCTTTTTTAATTGTAGAGATGAGGTCTTGCCAAGTTGCCCAGGCTGTTCTCGTACCCGGGGGCTCAGGCAATCCTTTCACCTCAGCCTCCCAAAGTGCTGAGATTACAGACTTGAGCCACCGTGCCTGGCCCTGATTGACCTTTTTAAAAAAATTCTGCAGTTGCTGTGGAGAAAACAGAATTGTGAAGGTTGGGAAGAGGCAGGCATTGAAGCCCATTGCTAGGCAGGAGGCCACTGCAGCCTCCAAGTGAGAGAGGCTGGGGAAGAGGGGACAGATTTGGGATGTGCTTTTGAAGTAGGAAGCTTGAAGACTTGATGAACGAGACAGGAGAAGGGACAGGGAAAGAGAAGAATGGAGCATGCTTCCTAGATTTCTGCGTTAAGCTGTTGGCCTCACAACGACTCCACAAGGCAGGTGTGTGCCCGGGAGCACAGATGAGGAGACTGAGGTGAAGCAACTCGTCCAGGGTCACAGAATTACCAGGTCGCCTTGTGAGGATTCTAGCGTGGAGGCTTCAGAGGCCAGAGCTCATGCTGTCTTCCCTTGGCCACATAGCACGGGAGGGACAATTATTACAGTAATTAATAATAATAATGCAGACAGCCCCAGGAAAGGGAGCTCTTTAAGCCATGTGGAAATTGCTTTTTAGACCTCGGTGAGGTTCCTTGGCAGGGAGACAGTGCACGTGGGCATGGAACGGGATCTGAAAGGGGGGCTGGGGCAGTGCCAGGAGCTGGGTGCCAAGGGCCCTCTCCTCCCCAGCTTCCTCCTGCCTTGCCCAGATGACTTCTGCCTGGTAGATCTGGGAGCAGTGCAAGAGCTGACGGGAAGCCCTCCAGGTCTTCAACTTGGTCATCCATGTGGGAGCAGCTCCAAGAGCCTCGGGGCAGGACCCAGGGCAGTGAGGATGCAAGGGGCCACTGCTGGCCTGAATGGGGCTTTGGGAGGCCCTGGCTCTTGGCAATGCAAGCGCTCCCTGTGGCATCTCCAAATGAGCACACGCTTCAGAGTTCAAATCTGACAGGCCGGGTGATGCCAGGCACAGTTCTTCACCTCAGCTGTCTTGCCTGTAGGATGGGAGCGACATGCACCTCCTGGCACGGATCTGTAGGGTAAATAGGGTCACAGGTCAAGTGCCCAACCAAAGACCCGGCACAAATTAAATACTTGATTTATGCCATCTCTCTCCCACCCCATTTGCCAGATGTTTGATGCTGAATTGCTCCCTAGAAAAATGAGGTGATGCTGGTGGGCCCCTCAGGTCCAGAGGTCTCTGTGGGACCATCAGGATTCCTGTTTCTGCCCGAGTTTGGCTCACCTGTCCCCAGTCTGTCCTCAAGGAAGGCTGTACAGCCAGCTGGTCAGTGGCAGGTGAGGGTGGTGGGTGCTTGGGTCCTGCTACAACTAGGCTTTAGGGAGCTGGGTGGGAAGGACATGGGGCATTTCTAGAAGCCATCTGCATTCTCTGCAGGCCTTTATTGAGCACTTACGGCATGCCAGGCACTGAGTCACAACTTACTATGTGCCAGACACTATTCTAACTGTTTTGCATATATGTACTCTATTCATCTCAGAAAACCCCTGGAAGGGCGGGCTGATTATTACCTCTTCTTTATTACTGAAGCACAGTGAGGGTAAGTGACTTGCCTGAGGTCATACAATGAGCAAGGTTCAGAGCTAGGTGTCAGATCCAGCAATGAAGCTCCAAGTCGATACTCTCAACCCCCAGTCTTTTGCCCCAAGTTGGAAGGATGCTTAGGGTGGGTCGTGGGAAGAAGATGTATTATCTTCTCTTGACCTTTGTAGCCTCATGAATCTCTTTGGAAATCTGATGAAAGCTCTCCAGAAGGATGTATCCATAGATATGGCTTCCATACATACCAACAGTCTGTATTTTCTTAGAGTTTCAGAGGTTCCATGACCCCCATTAAGGACCCTGCTCCAGGGAAATGTATTTCTTTCTATGCTGCAGCCAGAATCTTTGATCAGTGCATTGATGCAGCATTTATGGACTTTGTTTAGCGACAGCCAGGGATGTGGGATGGTCAGTTCACCAAGCATCACAGCTCAAAAGTATCTCCCTTCAGACAGGTATACCCTGAGGATAGGGCTGTGTCAGGGATGGGGCTGTCTCCTCCTCCCTCAGACTGGGACTCTATGAGATTATTTATCTATTTATAGAGATAGGGTCTCGCTCTGTTGCCCAGGCTGGTCTTGAACTCCTGAGCTTAAGTGATCCTCCCACCTCAGCCTCTTGAATAGCTGAGACTACAGGCGCCAGCTACTGTGGCTGGCTTCTTTCTTAAGCTCCCCAGATGGGAGGTATAACCCCACGACCCTTTCTTTATGGCACCCGCGGGAGCTCTCATTTCACCTCACAGTGATTTCTTCCCTTGCTGAGGCCTGGGAGACATCTGGCCTCACAGCCCGGAACTACCCTGTTTCTCACTGCCACTGAGTTGGAAACGATTCCTTGAGGGTGTGGGGGGAGGAGAGGGACCCTGGCTGTGCTTCCTTGGCCTTGATTTATAGAACAAAAGAAGCCAAGCTTCAGGCTGCTGTGCAGATAGCAGAAGGATTGTATGCTCTTTTGGAAAAAAATAAATTTTGCCTGTTGGAAAAAAAAAATTCTCTTTGAGCTCTCCAAAGACGGAAAGTGAAGACAAAGCGCCTGTAGTGTAGTCTTGTCTGTGCCCTTGTGGCTGGGGCCCTTCTTCATGGCGGAAGACCTGGTCTCCTCCCAGGCTTCTGCTGGGCTCTGGGTCTGTGGGTGAGTGGCTCTCTGTCCCCAGGCCTGGGAGTCCTCAGTGGGTCCAGGTAAGGATCCTTGGGCAGGTGCTTTCCCTGGACGAACCTTCACGTGCAGCTCATGTGTATATTGTTGCGTGTGACGTTGCAGTGGTGGAGGCTAAGGCCCTAAGAGGGAGTGTCTTGTTTTTTGTTTGTTTGTTTTTTGAGTTGGAGTCTCACTCTGCAGCCCAGACTGAAGTGCAGTGGCCACTCCTGGCCACCGCAGCCTCGACCTGCTGGGCTCCGGCGATCCTTCCACCTCAGCCTTCCAAGTAGCTGGAACTACAGGCGTGCGCTACCACGCCCGGCTAATTTTTTTGATTTATTGTAGAGATGAGGTATCGCCAAGTTGCCCAGGCGGGTCTCGAAGAGGGAGTGTCTTAGCGGCATTTGGCCAACTGCCAACAGAGACATAACGGGAGGCACACATGGTTTAAACATGGCTTCAGGGGTCCTGCTCCAGACCTACAAAATCAGCCTCCGGGATTAGGGCCCCAGAATCTACGATTTTTCACACCTGGGGAGTCGTTGAGCCCCAGAAGAGTGAGGCCCATTGTTTGTGGGGTGAAGCCACCCCTCCAAGGCCAAGAGAGGAGGCTCAGCAGACCCTGGAGTGTCTGTCAGGCCTGGCAGTTGGGGCGAAAGGTGAATAGGTGCAAGTGGGAATGAGATGAGGGATTAGAGACGGTGTAGGGCACAGGAGCCTAGGTGAGGGGGCAGGTGGTCCTCAAGGCTGAGATGAGGGAAATGACGGGAGCTGAGGAACTGAGGCTGAGGAAGGGGAAAGGGCTGCTTGCAGCCAACGTGATGGGTTCAACACGCACTTCAGAAAGGCGTGCTGGGAGTGTGTTTTGGGATGGGCTTCCCTGGACCAGTGAGGGTGGAGGTGACTTGCACTGCCCTTGTCACCAGGTCATCCTGAGCATCCAGCAGGAGACTGACATGTCTGCTCAGTACCAGGCCAAGGATGGCCGGCCCATCAGGCAAGCCTGACTAGGTCCCAGATATTCCACATATCTCATCCCCTTAGCAGCCCTGAAATGTTCTGAGCCCCATTTGACAGATGAGGAAACTGAGGCACAAGAAAGGCAAGTCACCTGCCTGGAACTGACAAGCGAACCCAGCTTGTCTGACTACAGAGTCCACGCACTTAGTCGTTCATGCTACAGCCAAGAAGAAGTACAGGGTGCTGTTCTGAGCTTGACCGTGCGTCATCCAGGTGGGGAGATGAGAGCTTTGCTCACCCATCTGGCCATTCCTTCTGGTCTTCCTTCCGCCCTCCACCCTGCCAGACTACTGAGTCAGGTGGCGGGGGGGGGATCCCTACCGTGGAGGACTGCACAGCCAAAATGAGAGACAGATGCACCCAGATTTGCAGCCGGGGGCGTGCTGAATATTACCATGTGGCCCTACAAGTCAAAGTGCTGCACCCTTCAAACTAGACAGAGCTTGGGAGTGCAGAGGAAATGGTTGTTGGACAGTGTCCAGGAAAGGCAAAATTCAGGAGGAAGGATAGGATTGGTCTGGAAGGATAGTAAGAATTCAGCATAGTGGAGGAGAGAAGGCTTACGTTATCCTTGGGTGGTGGTTGCCAGGGTGACCCATGTCCCAGGACTCAGTGAGGGCTCTGGGCCACAGAAGCCAGGTGATTAGATTGTTTCTTAGTCTAACTGTGCACCTTGGCCCAACTGGAAATGGCAGGACCAAGAAAAGCTCTGCCTGCTTGTCTTTGAAGATGAGACCCACGCACATGTGCACTCGCACATACACACATATCTAGGCTGAAATCCACGGTCTTGCTGTCTTTTTTACTAACCCAGATGTGACCAAACCTGAGTTCTAGCCCCAAACTTGGAGGAGCCCTAGACCTTGAAGGAGCCACTAGCTGTCTCTCTGAGTCTCACATTCCTGATTTGTAAAGGAGTTGGAAAAGGTGACCTCTGAGGTCCTCTCCAGCTCGAACATTCTAGGATTTTATGTAATTACTGAATTTAATGATAGAATTCAGAGATAAACCTCCGCGCTTGTGTTAGTAGAGAAGTCCCCTCCCCCTTATTACTTTCCAGCTCCTCACTGTGCCTCAGGTTTCACCACTGTGGAGACATCTTTGGTTCTAAGGCATTTCTTCCTTTGTTTAAATCAAGAGAGAGCTGGCTGGGTGTGGTGGCTCATGCCTGTAATCCCAGCACTTTGGGTGACCAAGGTGAGAGGATTGCCTAAGCCCAGGGGTTCGAGACCAGTCTGGGCAACATGGCAAACCCTCGTCTCTACAGAAAATTTAAAAATTAGCATGCCTCCTGCCTGGGTGACAGAGTAAGACCCCAACTCAGAGAGAGAGAGAGAGAGAGAGACAGAGAGAAAGAGAGAGAGAGAGAGAGAGAGAAGCCCAGCCCCTAAACCTAGCACGCTTCAGGATGAGAAGGTCAGTCCACCTCGATGTGAATGAGGTATATGCCTACTTTTCAGAGCTGCCTTGTGTATCATTTCATCTGATGCTCACTGCAGTGGGCTGGGAGGTTTATCAGATGGTTTCCAGAGTGACAGCTGGCTGGGAGGGGCTGGTGGGGCCAGAAGAGTGGTGGTTGCCTATGGGCTTAGGAAGGGATAGCTGGGGGTGGCTGCCTTTGGGGAGAGGGCCCTGGAGTGAGGGAGGGGTAAGAGTTCTCCAGGGGCTGGTTTCCCACAAGCCATCTGCTCAGGGATTGGAACTGGGGGATTTATGAGCACAATCTAGGGCCTCCCCAGGTATCAGAGGACACTGTGTGTTGGCACCAGGCTGGTCTTTGGCTCCCACCTTGGGGTACAGAGCGTGGGGGTGGTGTTGACTATGGGATCACAAGTTGCCTGACAGACTGTCACTACCAATGGCTTCAGTGACAGGGACTGAGTAAGGCCTCCTCCTAGAACTTTCTGGCTCTACCACTGTTTGCTGTAGGACATGGTCACTCCCTATCCCTCCCTGGACCTCCAGCACCCCTCATCAAGGAGAAGGTGGGACAAGTGACCTTCAGGGCTTCATCTAGCAAACATTAGGAGCTGGCTGTCAGGTAATGACACAGAGCAGTGCTGGTTGTTTTCTCCGGGAAAGCGGTTCAAAGGGCACAAGGACCCGTGAGGGATTGTGAGAGTGGAAGGGGAAGGTGATAAGATCCTTGGGGCCTCTGGGAGGGAGGTGGGACAAGGCTGATGGTTTGGGAAGTGAAGCAGGACTTGGAGGCAGCTCAGGAAGTCAGAAGCTGCTGCACCGGCAGGAAGGGCTCACAGTGGCTCCTTCAGGGAGCCGGAAGGAAGACTGAGTCAACACAGAATGCCTTTGTGAGCGGGTCTCCCGATGGGCCCCTGGGCTCAGTCCCACTGAGACCTCTGGGAGCCTGTGTAGAGCAGACCTGTCCCTGGGGGAAGTGAGGAAGCTGGCAGCTGTTCCCTAGCCCCTGCCCTTCCTTGGTTAAGTGCTGCCCCTGGGAACTTGAGCTTTCTGGCACTTGCCATAGGCCTGCCAGAGAAGGCCCTCAGGAGAGAAGCAGATGCAGGAGGAACCCAAGGGTGTGTACAGGAAGTACAAGGGCTGAGAAGATATGGGCAGGGCACCAGCCACCTTCAAGGCGGATGCCACAGTCTCTGTCGCACAGAGGAGGAAACAGGCTTGGAGAGGTTGAATCTCCGGCAGAGACTGAGTTTCCACTGGGCTGTGTTGCTTCCTGACAGCATGGGGTCACTGTGAAATGAGGGAAACCAGATGTGTAGGACATAGCCTGCCTGATCTCCCATGCCTCCACTTCCCCATCTGTAAGATGGGACAGTACCTATCCAATAGCAGCCTTGCAGGGCAGCGTGAGAATTAGGAGCTCATATTTGCAAAACAGCACACTGCCTGACCCATCACCTGGGTTCAGTAATGGCGGCTGTTACTGCACAGAGGCAAGGCAGGAGGGGCCTCACACCTGTTCAAAGACCTGTCTGTCCCCAGAGGTTGTGTCCAGCCTCTTGCTGCCGTGCCTTCCAGTCTGATGAGCAGAGCCATGTGCTAGCTCTGGCCTTGACCACAGAAGGGCCCTGTCCAAATGAGTCTGTTTCCCCTGGGAGGTGTAATTCATTACTCCATCAGCACTGATGAGACCACCAAACAAAGGCTGTAAGTAGGTTCCTGAGAGAATGGGAGACTGCATGGGTAAGTTTTAATGATTTTATTTTATTTTCTTTTTGAGAGACAGAGAAGCAATCAAAGGATAGTTTATAGAAAGACTAAGGCATTGGACAATTTGGGATTGGGCCCGAGAGTGAGTGGCTGTGGACCCCTGGGCACCAGGGTACCTACCCAGAGCATGCCTGACAATGGTGGGAGCCAGAAGTAGGCAGCTATACATCCCTTAGGAAGGTGAGGCTGAGACCCTCCAGGGCCCATTCAGTGCCCGGCTTCCAATGGAACTTCATAAATGATTGCGGAAGTAGCTGCCTTCTCCTCCTGCTTTGCCTGAGGCCAGGCCAGAGGCAGCCTCCGTGTCTCAGTAAACAGCCTGACTCCCCTGAGGTCGACTCCTCCCCTCCAACACTGCTAACACCTCCTTTCTCCCTCTTTCAGGAACCTCTTGGACAAAGACATGTTTTCCAAGTCTGACCCACGTAAGTCCTGCTCTGACTATAATAACAGCAACTGCATTTTAATGACTAATCACAGTCGCAGACGCCTGAGCCCATACTGAGCGCTAACTATGTTCCAGGCACTGTTCCAAGTGTGTCAAGACTGTTTAATGTTTCACCGATTGGTGCCTAGAGAAAGAGAACTGGGACTTTGACCCTTCCCAGCCTCCAGACTTATGAAGCTTCAACACAACAGAGCGGGTTGGGAGGGGTTAGGGTATTTATGGGGTCAGAAGGTCTCAGTACCAGGGAAACCAGTTCATTTAGGAGTTTCGATAAGCTGTGATCTGGTAGGATGAGCACTGATTTTGGAGACCAGGGTTCAGCCCTGAGCAGTGCATGACTCTGGACAGGTCTTTGGCCTCCTTTGAGCCTCATTTTCCCCAGTAGTAAAGCAGGGCTGATGGTAATAATCGGCCTCATGAGACTGCTTTGGCCTGTAAGGAACAATGCTGGTTTCTGATACTCTCCCCACCACCCCTCTGCCACCCATTCCTCCATCATGCCCATCTGTCTGCCTGCCTCAGACTTTGACCCTGGCTGTGACCTAGAAGTGAGGGTCCCCAACCTCCCTCCCAAATTGTGCCCCTTCCAGACCCACCTATGTCCTAGGCCCCTTTCTTTGAGAGAACTCCTCTGGATTGGTGCCTCTGGCACCCTCTGATCCAAGCTTGGGTGCCAGACTCTTGGACTAACGCAGCAAGACCCCTGCCATCTCAGGAGACAGCCTCCACTCCTGCCCAGACCCAACAGTGCTGCCCAGGCTGTGGTCTCCTGGGGCACCCGCCCATCTAGGACCCTCCTCATCTGGGACCCCCACCTTCCTCTCTGCCTGGGTGTTAACCCATTTTTTTTCTCCTCTCCCCAACAGTGTGCGTCATGTATACTCAAGGGATGGAGAACAAGCAATGGCGGGAGGTAGGTGCAAGTCCTTCCCCATGTCTGGAACGCCGGCCTGTCCCTGATGGTCTCTCTGCCTGCCTGTCTCTAACTCTGGTGCGGTTCCCTGACATGTTTCTAGCTGCAGCATCTACGCCCTCCTGAAGGCTCCTGAGGCTTGCAAAGGTGGAATCTTGTCCCTGCTGCTGCAGGAAGAGACTAAAGATGGAAGTCTGATTCCTACCCTCAAAGAGCCCCAGTCAGAGGGAAGATACAGCCCTGTCCTTAGGGAGTCCCAGTCTGAGAGAGGAGACAACCCTCTGCTCAGGGAGCGCCAGTCCAGGGAGAAACAGAGGGAGTCCAGACTCATTAAGACCCCCTTACTGGTCGGGCTCGGTGGCTCAGCCTGTAATCCCAGCGCTTTGGGAGGACAAGGTGAGTGGATTGCCTGAGCCCGCGGGTTCGAGACCCGCCTGGGCAACTTGGCGAGACCTCATCTCTACAATAAATCAAAAAATCAGCCGGGCGTGGTAGCGCATGCCTATAATTCCGGCTACTCGGAAGGCTGAGGCGGAAGGATCGCCGGAGCCCAGCAGGTCGAGGTTGCGGTGGCCGGGAGCGGCCACTGCACTCCAGTCTGGGTGACAGAGTGAGACTCCAACTCAAAAAAAAGACCCCCTTACTGTGGCCAGAGGCATGAGTACGGCTACCAACACCATGTCTCATCCACAGCAGCCTTCCTTCCCATGGCTGCCGGTTAAAGTGAGCATGACTTCAATTAGGTAATTTCCCTGCTTGGAAAACTTCAGGGACTCCCTCTGCTTTGAATCAGGTTTCAACTCCTTAGCCTGGCTCCCAGAAACCCACCACAACCTCGGATGACCCGGCTTTCCAGCCTCGTCTCATTTCCAGTGTCCCCCACAACATCTCTGTAAGTCTTTTGTCTCGTGTGAGCAGAAGGATGAGGAGAGGGCCGATATGAAGTCCCACTCCCAAGAATCACAGAGATAGTTGGTAGGTGCATGGGGGATGCCTTCAGTCCATTCCCCGCCCCCCAGTTAGAGGGATCGTGTTTTTCCTGTCTCTCCTCAGAGCCCTCCAGTGGCTCCCACCTTGCAAAACTACAGTCCCTGTGAGGGCCCACCAGACCCCACGCGTTTCGACTTCCTTCCCCTGGTTGACCTTGTCTCCGGCTGCTGGCTGCTCCCTCACTCCATTCCAGCCACGTGGCCCCTTCCCACCTCATAGCCTTTCCTCTTGCTGTTCCTTCTTCCTGGAGTGCTCTTTTTCCACATGTCCATGGGGTTCCTCCACACCTTCTCAGCTGTTGACTCAAGCATCACCCTGTGGAGGCCTCCCTTGGCCACCCAATTTCACGTTCCAACACCTCTTATTCCCCTTCCCTGCTTTTTATTGTCTCCGTATTACTTTTCACCATCTACCATACTCTTTTTATTTATTTTTGAGTCAGAGTCTCACTCTGTCACCCAGGCTGGAGTGCAGTGGCAAATCACAGCTCACCGCAGCCTCAACCTTCTGGGCTCAGGCAATCCTTCCCTCTCAGCTTCCCAAGTAGCTGGGACTACAGGCGCATGCCTCGACACCCGGCTAGTTTTTTTTTTGTAGAGATGAATCCTCGCTTTGTTGCCCAGTCTGGTCCTAACCCCTGAGCTTAGGCCATCCTCCCGCCTCAGCCTCCCATGCAGCTGGGACTACAGGCATGCACCACTGTGCCTGGCTACTTAGTTATCTTGTGTATCATATGTCAGCTCCACAAGGGCAAGAATCTTCATCTGCTTTATTCACTGCTACATTCTGAGCACCTAGACCAGTGCCCAGCACACAGTAGGTGCTTAATAAGTGGTTGTCAAAAAATGAATGGATGAGGATAGTAAGTTGGGCCTCCAGAGGCTGACAAGGGTGCGGCAGCTGTTGTTGCATCCTCACCTCTGCCTCATTCCTCCCCTGTGGAGCTCTCAGGCAAAGAGTGTTTTCAGGGGAGGGAAAGAAAGCAGGAACCTGGCTCAGGATGAGGGATCCCAGTACCCTCTGGCTCCTGTTTGGACAACAAAAGAATCCATCCCTCCTTTCTCTTAGATAATAGTGTCTGGCTAAAGCAAAGAGGAGGCCGAAGTCTGGGAGGGGCCGAGGGACAATTGTTTCCTTCCATGGGGGGGAAATGGGGTGAGCTTGCTGGTCTGAACACAGAAGCTGGTTTCCTTTGGCCTTCGTAGTTGTCTGAGCTGGCTGGAGGTTGAACTTACTCCTGGTGAGCAGAAGAGGCACAAGAATGGGACAAGAGGAGATTTGCCCAAGGCTGTGGCCCTATTGGCCTTGGCAACCTCACCTCATGTCCATCTCCACCCACATTCGGGAGGGAGGCCCTTGAGCTCCAGACAGACAGTTCACTTGGGGCCTTCTCTGGGAGAGAGAAGCCCCAGTAGCTGAGAGGGCAGAGGTAACTGGGAAGAGAGGCGGAAAGCCTGTCTCCCAGGTCCATGGAAAGGGGAAGCAAAAGGGACAGTGCACAATATGCCCGATGCCATGAGCCCAAGGGCGAGGAGATCCTCCCAGGTGACATGACAGAATAGCCACTCATGCTTCAGTAACTCAGGCCTTATTAACCAACTTCCCTTCCTCATTGGTGGCCAGGCAGGAGGGTCGCCTGCCCTGATCTCACCCCTTAGACTTGGTGGGACTGAGAGGCTGAAGGGGGTGAATTTTATCCATAAAACATGTGCGAAATATTTCCTTAGGGGACGAGTTAAAGTTTACTGATTCACCCTTTTCTAGACTGTCAGCCAATTAAAGCATAAACCAGATTGCTAGGGAAGCGTTTAGCCTCCTTAAGTGAACTAATTACTTTTGAGGCCTTTTGGCCCGCTTCATAGAAACCAGGAATGTGCTAATGTCGTAGTGATTCATTAAGGAAAGTCTGGAAGGGCCTCTTCAAAAGGGCACTGCTTGGCCAGCGTTAATTACATTCTATAATTGAGACTTGTCCATTTGGTTTGGGGTCCCTGGTTGTCCAAGTCGCATCTTGTTACCACACGTGCCCCCAGGGTGGACTGGAAGGAAGGTGAATGGCCTTGGTGTGGAATACACCTGTGCCTGGCTCCTGGTTCCAGCCCTTCCTGGAGGTGGGACCTAGGCTAGTTGCTTAATCTCTCTGAACCTCAGTTTCCACATCTGTCATCTGGGGATAGTGTCTACCTTCCAGGCCTGTGGTGAGGATGGAGGTCATGTGCCTTGGTGTGTGGTCAGTGCTCAGTAAATGTCAGTCATTGTGCGGCATCATCCAAAGTGTTTGGGGCCTTGCCAGTCACCCCCTCATTTCAGTCAGTATTTTGCAACAGTAAGCATTTATGACATGCAACGTACCGGGATGGGGGGAGACAGAGAGATGGGTCAAAAGAACAGGGCTTCACCGAAAGTGTGAATCGTAGCTAGGGGATTATTTGCAGTGTGGCAGAGTAGATGCATGCAGGTCAACAGTCCCAACAGGAAATGGTGAGAAGGGAAGAATGCATGGAATAAAATGGGAGCTCAAGGGAGGGAGAGTTACAGACTAAAAGTCACATTCAGCTAAAGCATTTTGATATGTCAGTTGGGTTTTTTGGGGTTTTTTTTGAGTTGGGGCATCTCACTCTGTCACCCAAGCTGGAGTACTGTGGCTCAGGGGATCCTTCTGCCTCACCCTCCCAAGTAGCTGGAATTGCAGGTGTGAGCCACCCCACCCAGCTGGTTTGGATTTTTTTTAATGGAATTTGAACCTAAACACAAGCCATCTGCCTAAGGCAGGCTTGATGTGGAGCAGAGGAGAATGTGGGTTGGAAGGAACTAGAGATATCTGGCTCAACCTCCCTGCCTTATAGAGAGGCAGGACTGGCCTCAGGTTGTGGAATCAGGATGCTAGACCTCAGTGCAGTAGGGATGTCCACTTGGAGGAACTGAGTTGGGCTGGGTTTCACTGAAGCTGAGAGACATGGCACAGGGGCCCAGTACCAAAAATGGTGGCGTGAGCAAAGGCACGGAGGGAGGCTAGAAGGAGCAGTTCAGCCCAGGTCCTGCATTGTTGAGGATATAATAAAAGGGTGGGTGGAATTCAAGGAAGCCAGTGAGGGATGGTGAGTTGCAGGGGTGGCAACAGTGGGCAGTCATACCACCTCAGGCCTGGGTTTTTGGAACCCCATGGTGGCTTCTGGAGAGAAGCAAGTGTCCCAGTGGAGGGACACAGTCAACCCAAGCAACCTCAGTCTCTTCCCGTCTTCTGATCTCCTACTGGCATCTCCCACTAGTGGCACCTCACTCAGAGACTTAGGGCCAGGGGACCGTTGACACAGCCCACTTGGGTCAGCCTCCCTGGGCCCAGAGCGGAGAAAGGCCAGAGTGGAACCAGAGTGGCACATGCAGCTGCCCAGCACAGACAGCAAGCACATGGGTGAGGCTGGCATTGAGGGGGTGAGGCCAGCGAGATGCAGGATGAGTCAACAGAAGGGGGTTCGTGGGTGTCAGACTGAGGATAGCGGGAGTCGTAGGGTCAAAATATCAGAGCAGGGGGGTCCCTAGAGATCAGAGATGTCGACTTCATTTGCGAGAGGTGATCAGGACCCATGCCCAGACTCCAGGGGTGAAGATGGTAGAGCTCAGCCACATGGGCACAGGCTTTAAGCTATTTCTGGAGAAGAGAGGATGCGCTTACACATACCGGGCATCAGGAGGGGGGGCCTACTTTCTTACCCAATTCTCTGTGCAACCCATAGAGGAAAGTATCAAGAATGGAGATTTCAAGAGATATCCAGATCCAATTCTATAGAACTGACCCTGAGACTGAAGAACGCCCTTGCAAGTACGCAGGAGCCAGCCCCCGCTACTCCAGTTGCTAATTGACCCTTGGGAGCGAATCGCCTCTCTCTTACCAGAATCTTGACCAAGAGATAATAATCCCCTGACCAGGAGTCGAGTGCCGGCACAGCATTTCTCCAGGCAGGGCCCAGACATGGGGTTTGCACAAGGCTGCACAGAAGCCAATTCCGGAAGGACGAGAGCTGCTCGGGAGGGCTCCTGGCTGCCAGGCTTCAGCTGGTTTTAACCGTTTGGGTCATTGTTATGCCTTCTGAGAAAGTTCCATCTTCCCAGCACCTAAATCTGTCACCACATTTTATGAAAATGAACTCAAGATGTAATTTTAGCGCAGAAAACCGAGCACCATTTGCATCAAGGCCTGCCGGGGCCTTCTGCTTGTCCTGGGGGAGGCAGAACGGCCAGGCGGGAAGAGTCCCAGTTCCAGAGATGCTCTTGACCCAAAGGGGTTCCGCATATGAAAAGAGGGGGTGGAGATCCCGGTCCCTCCCTCACCAGGTGCTGTCCCAGCTGAGGGTCCCTTAGAAAGAGGAGATGGGAATCGCAGAATCTTAAGTGTGTCCAACTGAAAGCCCCACACCACCCGCAGTTCCTGTGGCCTCCAGCCACCAGCCCACACGTCCCTGCCAGAGTGTTTAGTCTATTTTCAAGCAACCTCAGCCTGTTTAGCATTTCAACACCTGCTGGGAAGGATGGTTCATCCCTAAGTATTCAGGATGATCTTCCTCTGGACAATTTCGTATGTGCCTTCACAAAACCTTGCTTCAGCAAACATGTGTTGGGCACCATCTCAGACCATTCAGGCTGCTGTAACAAAAATGCCATCAACTGAGTGCCTAAAAAACAACAGAAATTTGTTCTACACAGTTCTGGAGGCTGGGAAGTCCGAGATCAAGGTGCCAGCAGACTCCATGACTGGTGGGGGCCCATTCCTGTGGGGTAGGGACCCCTTCTTTCTTGCTGTCCTCACACGGTGGGAGGGATGAACGGGCTCTGATCCGTTTATGGAGGCCCTCGTCACTTCCTAAAGGTCCTGCCTCCAATTTCTACCACGTGGGAGGGTGAGGGCGTCAACCTGGGGATTTTGGAGGGACACAAACATTCAGACCTAGCAGGCACCTACTGTGTGCCAGGGATGAGGGCTGGGGATATAGAGGAGGGCCAGACACAGTCTACAACCAGAAGGGCTCGTTTTCAATTCAGTGAGATAATAGTGGTAACAATAATACTGATAACAGCAAACACTTAAGTGCCTGTCATGTGCCAGACACTGCATTAACACATTTAATACTCACAACAACCCTATGAAGGAGGTATTATTATTATTACTGGCCCCATTTGACAGAGGAGGAAACTGAGGCTTTTTATATTATTGTTTCCTGTCACCTTACCAACCTGAGCACTCTCCCTGGAGCATGTGCCCATTTGTCCAAGTTCTTTGAAAAGTGTGTGTGATTCCGGGCTCGGTGGCTCAGCCTGTAATCCCACGCCTTTGGGAGGCTGAAGTAAGTGGATTGCCTGAGCCCGCGGGTTCGAGACCCGCCTGGCAGTGAGACCTCATCTCTACAATAAATCAAAAAATCAGCTGGGCGTGGTAGCGCATGCCTGTAATTCCGGCTACTTGGAAGGCTGAGGCGGAAGGATCACCGGAGCCCAGGAGGTCGAGGCTGCGGTGGCCGGGAGCGGCCACTGCACTCCAGTCTGGGCGACAGTGAGACTCCAACTCAAAAAAACAAAAAAACAACAACAACAAAAAAGAAAAGTGTGTGATTGCACCATCCATCTCTCCAGCCAAGAGCATCATGGGCTGGCTCCCCCTTCACGGGACCTTGAACCAGACAATCACCACGCTCCTTTCTTCTGGTCTCCACATTCTGTGTGTATGTTTCTTTTGGCAGATGTTTTTGGCCTGATTCATATTGAGTTTGGGGACTTCTCTATCTTTCTCCGTGAGTTGCTGTCCAAACAGTATTTCCCCAACTCGGACTTGACAATGAGTTTGTGAACCTAAATGCCTGATTTTGCATTTATCCCCATTATGTCATTTGTTGGATCTCGGCTGTTGTTGTGGTTTATGAAGATCATGTTGAATTTCAGTTGTACATTCGGCATCTTGGCTCTGCCTCCTGGTCCTGGGTCAGTTGCCGTCATCATCCAAGTGGGTAACAAGGAGTTCAATGGGATAGTGTCCTGAGGTCTTCCACTAGAGATCTTTTCCCAGATTGACCTCCGTTGCTTTTTTTTGAGTTAGAGTCTCATTGTCACCCAAGCTGGAGTGCAGTGGCAGGCTCATGGCCACCTTAGTCTGGCCACCTGCAGCCTGGACCTGCTGGACTTGCTGGACTCAGGCAGTCCTTCCACCTTAGCCTTCCAAGTAGCTGGAACTACAGGTGGGCACCACCAGGCCTGGCTAATTTTTTTATTTATTGTAGAGATGAGGGCTTGCCTCATTGCCAGGTTGGTCTCGAACCCTGGACTCAGGCACTTCTCTCACCTCCACCCACAAAGTGCTGGAATTACAGGCTTGAGCCACCACGCCCAGCTGACCTCAGTTCTTTAATCTACCTTTGGGGTAGGCTTTTCATCTACTTATGTTCTACATGACTTTATTATAATCCATCCCATGTTGTCCCATCTGGTCCCTAAGGACATCATAAACAATAGTCAAATACCTTGTCAGATGAGGCTCTGATATTCACTAACTGTGCGACTTGGGTGAGGTGTTTGTCTTCTCTGAGTCTCAGTTTACTAATCTGTAAAATGGAGTTGAGAGACCTGCTTGGGAGGACTAACAAAAGTAATGCTTTTGAACATGCTGTAAATATCAACTACAATCTGCCATTTCCCAGCTTCAGCACCTGGGCGCTCCATCACAGGGGGAATGGCCACCTTTGGAGACCTTATGAATGACACCAATCCTGGTGACACTGGAGTTGAGTCCTGAGAGGTGCCATGCATAAGTCTGGAGGGAGGGTGCTCCAGGCAGAGGGAATAGCAAGTGCAAAGGCCCTGAGGCAGGAACAGGCTTACTGCATTTAAAGAAGAAAAAGAAGACTAGTGTAGTCTGCGTGATGTAGCAATGAGGACAGTGGGTGGTAGGGTCACAGAAGTCAGGTTCAGGTCACGTAGGTCTTTTTAGCCCATGTAAAGAGTTTAAAGGCCAATTTGGATGTGATGGGAAGGTGTTTGGGAATTTTGAGCAGGGAGATAATGGAGCCCGGTTTCTGTTTCAGAAGATAGCCGTGGCCACTGTGTGCAGGATGGATTCAGGGGCAGGGCAGAAGCAGGAAGACGATTTGCCATCTTGCGGAGGTCTTGGCATGAGACCGTGGTGGGCAAGGACATATGTTCCAATGCCAAGAGTTTAAATCTGAAGTGAAATGACCCTCCACCCACCAGGCTATGAACCCAATTTGGACTCCCTGATGACCCACACAGGACCTAACTCCAGTCATGCTACACAGACCTTTACCAAAAGATTTAAAGGAGCCAGGCACGATGGCTCATGCCTGTAATCCCAACACTTTGGGAAGCAGAGGCAGGAGGATTGCTTGAGCCCAGGAGTACGAGACCAGCCCGGGCAATATAACGAGACCTCGTCTCTACAAAAATATCAGAATATTAACCGGGCATGGTGGCACGCTACCTATGGTAGTCCCAGCTAGTTGGGAGACTGAGGTGGAAGAATCACCTGAGCCCAGGAGGTCAAGGCTGCGGTGAACCGTGATCGTGCCACTGCATGCCAGCCTGGGTGACAGAGTGAGACCCAAAAAAAAAAGAAAGAGCTAAAGGAATGCATGAGCCTTTATTACTGCTAAGGCACAAAGCAGGAGGCAGGCCTCTCTAAGAGGTGGACTCCAAAGCGAGTTGGGCGTTGGCTTTCTGGACTCTTCCTTTTTTGCAGAGAGGTATCTGCCTTTGCAAAGAGAGGCTCCTCCTGAGCCTTGGGAAGCCTTTGGCGGCCTTTCCTCTGGTCTTGTAGTTGAATTTCCAGGGCCCTGACTCCCTGTCCTGGACCGAGGCTTTGCTATGAGGACTGACTGGGTCTGTGGGCATCTGCTCACAGTCTTGGGGTTAGGGCTTTACCACCTGCTGTGGCATAGAGAAATGCTGACGTGGGTGTCCCTTCAAATCCTGGCCTTGCTGCTTCCCTTAACCTGCTGAAGCCTTCATTTTTCTCATCAGTGATATGGGATGTCTGCTGCCTGGGCTGTGGTGGGGACTAAATGACAGACTCACTTAGCACAATGCCTGCCCATGTCAGCACGTGTCAAAGTATTATTACTATTAGGCAACACCATCAGACAAGCTGTAGAGTGGCTCTGTCCCCTTTCCTGCCATTCCTTAAATAAGAGGGTGACTGCTATGCCTGCCATCCTGTACGGTGTCTACGTCAGCAGCACCCCACCATCCCCACTCCCTCTCCACACCCAGATGAGGAAGCAGAGGCCCAGAGGAGTCCTGGCTTTGCCCAACAGCTCAGTGAGAGAGTGGTAGAGCTGGGACGTGAGTTTGGTCTCCCGAGTCTGGATCTCCGGTCCTCTTCATCTGCCCAACCCATTGATTTTCTTTCTTTCTTTCTTTCTTTTTTGAGTTGGAGTCTCACTCTGTCGCCCAGACTGGAGTGCAGTGGCCGCTCCCGACCACCGCAGCCTCGACCTGCTGGGCTCTGGCGATCCTTCTGCCTCAGCCTTCCAAGTAGCCGGAACTATAGGCGCACTACCATACCTGGCTAATTTTTGATTTATTTAGAGACGAGTTGCCCGGTTTGGTCTTGAACTCGCAGGCTCAGGCAATCCACTAGCCTCGCCCTCCCAAAGTGCTGGGATTACAGGCTGAGCCACCAAGCCCGGCCTGGCCCCTAATTTTCAAAGTGGACTTTGCTATGCCCAGGGTTGGCTGGTGGCACCTCAGGGACCAACTGTGAATTGTGTGTGGCCCCTGCCTCCCCTTCCCCCTTCAACCAGAGATGTTCATGATTTCTGTGCAATACATTAGACATAAGCTTAAGAGTTCACGGGAAGAAAGGCGTTTGCTTTTCTAGTAAAACCCAAGTTCTAGGCCAGGTCCCTTGGAGACAGATAGATCTATTTACTCTTTGGTATTAGTGCCCAGGTGCGCTTTATGGTTGTGGCTGAGCTGTTGAGAGTGTGGGCTCCAAAGTCAAGTCCAAAAATGGACCCGCCACCTGCCCAGCGGGGGGATCTTGGACGAGCGCTTAGGCTCACAAACCTGCTGTGAGGATTAAATGAGCTAATTCATGTAAAGTGCCTGGCACGCAGAAAAAGCACGATAATGGCTCTTATAAGAAGCCCTAAGTGAGGAAGCAATGCTTTACCTGGAAGAAAGGAAGCACTGACGGTATCATTTCAGAAATGTGGATGACATTTGGTAGGCGCTATAGATATCTTGGGGTGAGCTGGGGGACAGGTGGTCTGGGGGTCCTCCACAGTGCTTGGCTTCCTTTAGGGTGGGGCTTGCTTGGGCCCCTCGCCCTCTTCTGCAGCCAGACCCAGGGCCGGGAGGCTGAGGGTGGGAACAGGGTGGTGGAGTGTTTTGCTGGCATCTTGGTAGCCAGGTAAAAGGGCCATTCCCGCAGGAGCTGGGACATTCAACAGATTATCTGGAACAATGGCTGATTAGGAACTAAGCTTTTTGGCAGGAAGTCTTTCATTATAAGCTTGGTAAAATTTCACAGCTTGCTGTTGGCCCCTGGGCTGGATAGGGAGCCTTCTCTGTCCAGGCCAAGAACAGTGAGGACGTTAGAGCCTCTGGTTTCACACAAGCCTCCTGTCTCTACATCTGCTCTTTCTCACCCAGAAGTCTTAACAAAACAGGTAGCGGTTCCGTGTGACTTCAGGCAAGCCCCGTCCTCTCTCCGAGCCTGGTTTTCCTCACTGTACGAGGAGGGGTGGCCATGGAATTCTGGACCCTTCAGTGAAATTACCCGAGAGGACTTTCCAGACCTAAGATGGTGGCAGGCCTGGCATGGCCAGATGCTCCATGCCCCTCCCACTCCCTAGACCCCGCCTTTCCTGTGCCAGATCTCAGGCCCTTTGCCTCCCCAGTTACAGTGCACCCCTCAACTCCCACCCTGCTCGCCAGGCTGCTGTTCGTAGGACCAACCTTGGAAAGCATATTTCCTTTTTTTGCTTCTATTTAAGTCAGGTAGCTTCCTGTCCTCTAATTTTAATCCTGGTGAACATGATTCATGACAGGCCAGGACTGGGCTCTGCAGCTAGGCTTTTAAAATCCCCAATTAAAGAGCCATCAGTAATATATGAAAATTATAGGGGAGTTACAGCTGAGGAAGGGTGAGCCGCTCATGAGGTAGAGAGCACTCTGGCCACTCCAACCTCCTGTCTGGCTGGCACAGCCACTAGGGGCTTTGCAGCTGGGGGGGCGGGGTGCGGGATGTCTCTAGGGCTCCATCCAGCTGTAATCTGCAGGAAGGCAGGAGCTTCCTAAACCAAGGGCCATTAAGATTGTTCAGACTTGCAGAGAGTCACCCACTCATTACTGAGGTAGGGGCCTGTGGCCAGCACCATGGGATGCTGCGCCTGTGATGTGTCACTCCTGGGAGCTCTAGTCCTCTCTTTTCCACAGCTGGAGGCCTCTGGGGGAACACTCCTGGCCTCCTGCAACTCTGTTTCTTATCTGTAAAATAGGGATGATCATAATATCATCTCCACAGGTTCACCATGGGGTTTAATGAGATCATGGATACGTGGAAGGGTTTTGAAGATAAGGAGTCACGATACAAAGTAGAAGGAGGAGAAGGGCTTGATGGAAGAGAGAAACCCGAGCTAGGGGTGTCGACAGGCCCCGTTCTGGATGAACTGGGGCATGGCTCAGGGCTGGGAGCCCTACCTGACCTGGGCTCCTGTCTTGCTTCCTAATTAGCTGTGTGACCTCGGTCAGAACCTCCTCTAACCCTCCGACTCCCCCACCTCCACCTGCCCTGCCTCTGTTTTCTCACTGGTTAATTGAGAGGATTTAGTTCCTTCCAGCTCTAAAATCAGGTCCTAGTTCAACTTGTTAATTAGCCTTTTTTTTTTTTTTTTTTTGAGTTGGAGTCTCACTCTATCGCCCAGGCTGGAGTCCACTGGCCGCTTCCGGCCGCTGCAGCCTCAATCTACTGGGCTCTGGCGATCCTTCCACCTCAGCCTTCCGAGGAGCTGGAATTACAGGCATGTGCTACTACACCCGGCTGATTTTTTTTTTTTTTTTTTATTGTAGAGACGAAGTCTCGCCAAGTTGCCCAGGCGGGTCTTGAACCCGCGGGCTCAGGCAATCCACTCACCTTAGCCTCCTAAAGTGCCGGGATTATAGGCTGAGCCACTGAGCCCGGCTAATTAACATTTTTTTACAGAAATCAAAGGCGAGCCCAAGACACTTTGTGTGTGTGTGTGTGTGTGTGTGTGTGTGTGTGTGTGTGTGTGTGTGTGTGTGTTTAGTGGCTAGAATAGGGGTGGGGGCTAGGCAGGTATAGGTATAGGTCAGAAACACTCACCTGTATGACCTGACCTATAGAACCACCCAGATCCAGAGGAATAGTTAAGAGGTGGCAGGGACAGGAAGCACTGAAGACATTCAGAGTTTGGGCTGGCGGTAGAGAACTGGAATGAAGACTGGGTCAGGCGTAATCTCTGCCCCATTCACAGTATTAACCTCTTATTGATTAGTGACTATATCAACTCCTTATTGATTTGGAGCCAGCCTGCCTGGATTCAAATCCTGTTCCTACCACCTGCTACTACTAGCTGTGTGACTTTGGGCAAGTCCTGCAGTCTCTCTGAGCCTTATCTTAGCTTACCGATCTGTAAAACAGGGATAAAAGCACTGCCTCATAAGGTTGTTGTGAAGATTAAATGAATTACTCTATGGAGAACAGTGCCTGGCACGTGGTAGGATTGCACATTCCTTCTGTCCTTTGCCTGGAGGAGGGAATGATTTATTCTCCTTTGCCACAGGGAAATTTACCGCCAGAGGTGTCATCTCTCACAGATAACAAGCAGCAGATTCCAGCCGCCCCACTACACACCCTGGTCCTAGAGCCCCATTGTTCTGCAGCCATGGGCATTTGTGGGGCGCTGATCCAGGTGCTGGGGGATGCCCTTGAGCTGTCTGTTGCCATTGCCCCCCAGGCGGTGCGTGATGAGGAGAAAGAAGGGGCTCAGATTTTAGAAATCTTAAAACACCAGGGAGAGCCTCTTCCCTGGCTGCCTTTCTCTGCACCTTCTATTCAGCCAGTCAGCTTGTCTGAGCAGCCCCTACCCCTTCTCTCATTGAACAGCTTTCTTGTGTAAGGGTTTCTCTTGTCTTCTCTTTCCTTCTCTGCCAGTGGCCAGGGTGAGTTTTCTCCAGACCTGGGTCACTAAGCAAACCTTATACTTTCAGCTGTTTTCTTTATTCTCTCTCTCTCTCTCTCTCTCTCTCTCTCTCTCTCTCTCTCTCTCTCTCCCCCTCTCTCCCCACCCCCCTCTCTCCCCCTCCCTCCCCTCTCTCTGGTTCTTCCTTCCTTCCTTTCTTTCTTCTTCTTTTTCTTGTTTTGTGGAGACAGGGTCTTACTCTGTTGCCCAGGATGGTCTCAAACACCTGGCCTCAAGCAGTCCTCCTGCTTCAGCCTCCCAAAGTGCTGGGATTACAGGTGTGAGCCACTGCGCTTGGCCAGTGCTGCTTTTTTCTAACGGAGTCCTTGGGCATTGGGGGCCTAGGCATTGTGGGGAGCCCCTAGGGAGGGCAGGGCCTGGATCTTAATGGAGTAGCTGCTTTGTGCAAGCACAGGGCCAGCCCTGCATTTCCCTATCACTCTGTGTGCAGAAGATGTGTGGAGAGAAACCACTCAGAACTGGGAATCTCAGGGAATGTGAGCACGGGGACTCCTTTAGATGGGAGACAGAAGCCTTCTCAGATGTGGCAGGTGAGCAGGAAGAGGAGGAACAGCAGGAAATGTTAGCTGGTAGGAGAGTCTTAGAGACAAGGCTGGGGTCAGGCCCTTGGGACATAAACACACTTCCTAGGGGGTTTGGAAATGAGAAAGAACCAGAGTATGGAATCACTAATTAACAGAGCAAGTTTTATGTCCCAGACTCTTTCTTAAGTATGTTATATAAATTAAACCTTCAACAGCCCTATAACATGGGTATAAATTGTCATTCACATTTTACAGAGGAGGAAACCGAGGCAAGGCCACACAACTAGTGAGTAGCAGAGCCAAAATTTGAGCTCAGGAACCCCAGCCACAGACTGCGTTTTTCCCTTTACTGTTTTATGTAGGAAACCCTAAGATCTGCCTTCAAAGCTAGAGTCAGTGGTTCTTAAAGCTTTTTGAAGTCAAGCTTCTCTTTGAGAAGCTGATAAAAACTCTGACTTCTTTGCCCAGAAAATACAGGCATGTACAGACGTTTGCGTTCAATTTCGGAGTGGCAACCCCACATAAAGCCCAGGTTAGAAACCTCAAACCTGTATGCTAATTTAGCAGTTGTCCTTCCCTACCTGGCCCTCATGCTGGCATGTGTGTGGATGGGGCCAAGATGGCCACTTTCTGCAACATGGAAGAGGCTGGGAGGGGAGCTTGAGTCCCCACTGACACCCAAAGGTGGGACAGCAGTGCTGAGACCCTGCATCGCAGAGGGCTATCCCAGGACTTTGGTTTCTCGGCTGCATGAGCAGGAGTCATGCACTTCCCTGGTGACATGACTATTATACAGTGGAGTCTGAGCAGAATGGGCTGGGGGCACGAACTGTCCTTAGTTTATGTTCAGATGAGTTGAAAATTGTGTGTGCGCGAATGTGTTTGTGAGAGACAAATTGTTTGTGAGAGACTGACCTGTGTTAGTCAGATCCCAGCAAGAAATAGAACCCTGCTTAGAGGTTTAACCAGGGAAATTTTAATGCAAGGATTTTTTCCAAAGGTGTGGGTGTGATTGGGGGAAATTACAAAGGACAGCATGGCACCTGGGGGACCAGCCACAGCAGGGATCCGTTCCCATCCCATGACTGCCAGGACAATGGGGGGGGAGGGCCCGCCTGGGAGCTGCAGACCTGCCAGGAAGCAGCCCTTCCCAGAATCCTGGTGCTGAGGCTGGACAGAACCAACCTCTCCTTCCCACCATCTCCCACCTGTCAGTGCCTCCCACGGAAAGCCACAGGACAAGGAAACCAGGCTGATGCTGTTAGAAGGGAAAGTATCTCTTGCAGGACCAAGATGGGAGCCGGGAGCCGAGGCAGGTGGGGGCAGCAGTGGGAGTCGCTTCAGCCTCCAAATCTCTCCAGGTCTAACTGCTAGCCCCATGAGTCCCCTAAAGGTCGGAAGGCCCATGTCTTGACTGAGACCTGCCCCTCAGGGAAACACAGTTGAATGTAGGCAGGGAGACCTTGCTTGCCTGGTGTGATTCTCAGCACCAGCCCTGCTCAAGTCCTCGTTCTGAGGGCAGTTTGGCGGGCTGCTGCCCATCTGCCCCCATAAATCTCAACTCTTATGTGTGGCAGAGGCCCTGGGAATCACTTAATTTAGTGCCCTAAGAAGTTTCAAGTCTGCCTCCCTTTGAGGGTCTCGCAGGAACTGATGGTATGTAATTAATGCTGCTTAATTGATATTCTTGGGGCTTAGTCATAGAGGTTTGAGGAGCCCTTGGGAGCATCTTTTGTGGCACGTCAGAAGCTCTTTCCACAGGGTTTTGTTGCCAGGCACAAGAAGAGAGCCTTTCAGAGGGTAAATACCCTAATTTCCAGGCTTCCTTCTCATCTGTGCTTTTTCATTCCTTCTGTCCCGATAGGAGGCTATCCCAACCCCTGGAGTCAGGAAGGTCCCGGTCAGCTTCCTGGTCACTCAGCATCCTGCTTGATTTTCACACCCTAGCCTGCTGGGTCCACACTTGTCCACCTCCTCTAACAATTCTCTAGGGTCCCCTGCATCACATTCTGCATGTAGATTTCTGGACTTCTCTTTGTTAATCAGAATTCTTGTGCTTACCAGGGTTTGGTGGGCTGTACCCCAGACTTGTGAGCCATGTAAGGGCCTCCCCTCCTCGTATCCTTAGAGCCCAGAGTGTGGACCTAGGAGTTCAGAATGGCTTGGGAACCTGGGAAGTGGCGCTGGCAGAATAAACAGGGCTGATTCAGTCCTGGATTACAGGTGATAAGGGGTTAACCCACCCCTCCTTCTTTTCAAAAGCAGGATTTGTAGCACAGTAGTTAGATTACATGCCTTCATGTGGTTCCTAGTGCTCAGGTGCTAATATCTCATCTCTCCAAGTCCCTTCCGGCTTGAAAACTCTGTAGAATGACATCCAGCAACCAAATTGATTCTTTTTTTTTTAGACATCAGTTCGGTTGTATTCCTGCCATTATTAATAGGGGTGTAAATGGGGCCTGACAGGGACCTGGTGGCTTCTCAGATTATAAAATCCAAGTTTGGGCGTTTTTACCCCCCTTTTGTTATTAGGCTATAAAACATCTCAGTAAGTCCCCAGATTGTAGATTTTGCAGTTGTTTGTGATGTGCATATGTTAACTATCTCTGAGACCTAGTAATTCATCATGTCCAGCCTAGCACACTTGCTGCCTTCCCCTGCCCTAGGAGATTTTGGGGATGGGCTTGGAGTCCCCCTCCCAGTCCTGTTTCCAGGGGAACTTCATTTTCTTCTCAGGCAGAGATCAATCTCTAGGGAATTCCCCCTTATTGAAGCTTCAAGTGCCATTTTAAAAGCAGCCTTGTCATCTTCCCTAATGGGTGTTTTCCTTGGAGTCTAGGCTGGGGGTGGGGCGGGGCGGGGAGGGAAACTGCAGAAGGAATGCTTGCTCCTTCCGGGCTGGGGTTTAGCTAAAAAATCCTGCTTGAGGGATGCTGCGAGGAGTTAGAGGAGGAGGGCGGTGTACTGAGGAGGAGGTCGGACCCTTCCTTAAGGGAGGATTTGCTCAAGCCTGGGTGTTTACCTGGAATATTCTCCAGGGAAGCTATTAGGAGAAATTTTCCTTTTGTCTGAAGATAGGAGGTATTAAGAATTAGAGCAAGAGAGAATACAGGAAATCTTTTGGAGCAGGGGTTATACGTTGTAAGTTTGTTATTGAATTCAGGGGGTGGGACAGGAATACAGGCTTATTCAATGTCCTACCCATTGCCTGGCACACAGTGTTTCTTCTATAATATTGCCTGGCACACAGTGGGCCTTCTGTAACATTGCCTGGCACACAGTGGGCCTTCTATACATGCTTGTGAAATAAACTTCAGCATTATTTGATTTTCATAATGCTTGATGACTCCTTGCAGTTAGAAGTAAAAATTGTAAACCGGGCTCGGTGGCTCAGCCTGTAATCCCGCTCTTTGGGAGGCTGAGGTGAGTGGATTGCCTGAGCCCGCGTGTTTGAGACCCGCCTGGGCAACTTGGCAAGACCTCATCTCTACAATAATCAAAAATTAGCCGGGCGTGGTAGCGCGTGCCTGTAGTTCCAGCTACTTGGAAGGCTGAGGCGGAAGGATCGCCGGAGCCCCGCAGGCGAAGATCGCCGGAGCCCAGGAGCGGCCACTGCACTCCAGTCTGGGTGACAGAGTGAGACTCCAACTTAAAAAAAAAAAAAAAAAAAAAAAGAAGTAAAAATTGTGTAATGGACTTTGGAGTCAGACCTACCTGCATTTAGATCCCAGCTCTGCCTAGCTGTGTGACCCTGGGCAAGTTACTTAACCACTCTCCTCAGTTTCCTCACTTGTATAATGGCTAATAACTTGCAGGAGTTTTGCAAGAATGGAATGAGATAATTTAATAATCCATTTGAATGATTGTGCATTCAGTAGGGGCTCAGTAAATGTTAGTTTTCTTCCTTCTTCCTGCTGTATTCTCTTCATTAGTGGTTCTCAATTCCATCTGCATGCTAGAATCACCTAGGGAACTTGAGGAAAGCACAGTTGTTCAGGCCCCACCCACTGAGATTTGGATTTAATTGGTCTGTGGTGGGTCTTGAGCATGGGTATTTTTAAAAAGCACCTGTTAAAGTGTATATTTTTTAAAAACATAAAATCATGATTCCCACACAAATATAAAATAAGCACATGACAAAGATTAATTTTACTTAATTAATGAGGAAACCAGTAAGATGTTACAACCGGTTCAAATAATTCAAAGAACGTGAGCGTCTAGGCACTCGGAAATGCTGAAATGAATTTGCAAATAGATGCAAAATTGGTCAATAACCACAGACTAATAAACAATCGCATTCCGTCGTGCAAACCCATTCATATCTCTGTGTTCAAAATTCATTTACATTACTGTGCTTTGTATGCTTTATAGAGTACCAAAATAGCTCAGAGATCATGAAAGATATAGATCCCTGTAGTATCAGATACCTGGACCAGGATGTCAAACAGCACACCCTGAAATCCGTTTTGTTTGTACATTTCAATGACTCGCACACTTCCCCAGGCATTCTAATATGCAATCTGTAGTGGGGACCCTGCCATAGACCTTAGTGCAGTCATTTGGTTATGAGTTGTTTTACCTGGGACAGACAATTCTCAAAGTGCAGGATTCAGGATCTATTTATTTTTGTATCTCAGCGCCAGGCACACAGCCTGGCCTACCATAAGTGCTGAAAAACTGCTGAATTGATCGTTGAATTGAATGGAGCGATAATTCTAGGAAGTAGGTAGGAGGAAGTAGGACAAGTAGCATCATTCTCCATCTTCCGGTGAGGAAACCGTGGCTCTCACAGGCCCTAATCAAATCACATAGTCAGCTAGGGATGCAGTTGGTTGGCAAACCCATTTGTCCATTTCCTCATTCAACCTCAATTCATTCAACAATTCATCAATTTCTACTGTGTACCAATCGCTGGCAGCAGCGAGCAGAAGTAGCTGGCAGTCCTTGCACTCCCAGCCTTATGTGTTGTGCAGCCTCGCTTAGAGAGCAAGAACTCACGTGTGGGTTGTCCCTTGAAGTCAGCGATTATCAGCCACATGACCTTGGACAAATTACTTAACTTTTCTGTGCCTCCATGTCCTCATCTTTGAAGTGGGGAAGCCTACTACAAAAGCGTTGCGTAGTAGCGTGGCACAAAAGGTTTAAAACCATTCCCAGTGTATTGTATGTATTCAATAAACATTAGCTCTTGTTTCTTGTGACTATGGGTCTGTGACTCTGTGTTAAACACTGTCTTGGGTCCTGGGCTGCAAAGATGAGGAGAACTCTGATTTTTCTGCTGCTTGAAATGCCCACAGTCTAGAGGGGTAGAAAGAGACTCAGTAGATCATGATCAGGCAGTGTGGTAAGTGCTGCCTTAGAGATGCAGGGAGGAGGGGTAGGGGTGAGGGTTGAGAGTAGGACTTCCAGGTTGCTGAGACTTCAAGCATTAGGAATTGGTCCTTAGGGGGACCCATACAGAAGCTACCATGGTAGTTGAGATGAGAAACTGATGAGGCCTGACCAAGGTCACAGCAGAGGAGGCAGGGCTAGGAGAGAGATTTGGCAGATGGGATTGATTGGAGCATGAGGTTGACTTGATGAGGGACAAGAAGACACCAAATCCAGTGCTTCTCAGGGGACCCCATGCTGCTTTGAGTACAGGTTTCTCTTTGCAAGTTTCTAATTTACTTCGGGGTAGAAGAGACACCCAGGAGAAGTCCCAGGTAAACCAAGGCCTTGTCCACCACATGTGTCAGGGCCCGTGTGCTGGGGTTTTCCTGGACTGTGGAGCCTCTTCAAGGAAGACTGATTCTCCGGATTAATTTTTTCATTTTGACAATTATTCCCCAAGTCAAAAAAAAGCATACTAATATATTAAGAAAAAATTAACAATCTTATTTAAAATATTTCATTTTGGCTGGGCCCGGTGGCTCGACCTATAATCCCAGCACTTTGGGGGGCCATGTAGATTGCCTGACCCCACAGGTTCAAGACCAGCCCGGGCAACTTGGCAAGACCTCGTCTCTATAATAAATTTTTAAAAATTAGCCAGGCGTGGTGGTGCGCGTCTGTAGTTCCGCCTACTTGGAAGGCTGAGGCGAAAGGATTGCCGGAGCCTAGCATTCAATGCTGGGGTGGCCGTGAGTGTGCCACTGCACTCCAGCCTGGGCAATGTAGTGAGACTCCAACTCAAAATTAATTAATTAATTAATTAATAATAAAATAAGGCCGTACTCGGTGGTTCAGCCTGTTATCCCAGCACTCTGGGAGGCCAAGCCGAGTGGATTGCCCTGAGCCCACAGGTTCGAGACCAGCCCAGTCAACTTGGTGAGACGTCGTCTCTACAATAAAATAAAAAATAGCCGGGTGTGGTAGTGTGCATCTGTAGTTCTGGCTACTTGGAAGGCTGAGGCCAAAGGATCACTGGATCCCAGAAGGTCGATGTTGGGGTGGCCATGAGTGTGCGCGCCACTGCACCCCAGCCTGGCAAAGGAGTGAGACTCCAACTCAAATAATAATAATAAAATATTTCATCTTGTACCTGCTTCCTTATTTACTTTGAGATGCTGGGGAATATTATAACAGGGCAGGGGCTTTCACAGGGCATACAGTGCAGTGGTTTTTGCCTTTTTTTTTTGTTTTGAGTCAGAGTCTCACTGTTACCCAAGCTGGAGTGCAGTGCCATGCTCACGGCCACCACAGCCTTGACCTGCTGGGCTCAGGCGATCCTTCTGCCTCAGCCTTCCAAGTGGCTGGAACCATAGGTGCGTACCACCACACCTGGCTACTTTTTTGATTTATTATAGAGATGAGGTCTTGCCATGTTGCCTAGGCTGGTGTCAAACAATCCTCTCCCCTCTGCCTCCCAAAGTGCTGGGATTACAGTGCCCAACCTGTCTTTTTACATTTTGGTAAAAAGCATATAACAAAATTTACCACTATAACCATTTTTATTTTTTATTTTTTTTATTTATTTTTTGTTTTGTTTTATTTTTTTTGAGTTGGAGTCTCACTCTGTCGCCCAGACTGGAGTGCAGTGGCCGC
>NW_007251811.1:185417-214227 GCF_000164805.1 Carlito syrichta
ACCACGCCCGGCTGATTTTTTGATTTATTGTAGGGATGAGGTCTCGCTGCCCAGGCGAGTCTCAAACCCACGGGCTCAGGCAATCCACTCACCTCAGCCTCCCAAAGGCACGGGATTACAGGCTGAGCCACCGAGCCCGGCTGCCATTTTTAATTTTTAAAATCTTTATTATATTTTTAGAGTCAGTTTTCTTCTGTCACCCAGGGCTGGAGTGCAGTGGTGCAGTCATTGCTCACTGCAGCCTCAAACTCCCGGGCTCAAGGGATACTTCTTTCTCAGCTTCCAGAGTAGCTGGGACTGCAGGTACATACCACCATGCCTGGCTGATTTTTTAATTGTTTTGTAGAGACAGAGTCTCGCTATGTTGCCCAGGCTGGTCTTGAACTCCTGGCCTTAAGCAATCCTCCTGTCTCGGCCTCCCAAAGTGCTGCACTTACAGGCATGAGCTACTGCACCCGGCCCCATAACCATTTGTAAATGCACAGTTCAGTAGAATTGCAAATGTATTGGCAATGGTGTAAAACAGGTCTCCAGAGCTTCTTCACTTATTAAACTAGAACTCTGTACCCATTCAACAACGGTCCCTTCCCCACCTCCACCCAGCCCCTGGTAAACCGCTATTCTACTTTCTGCTTTTATGAATCTGGCCGCTTTAGATCCCTCATATGAGGGGACTCATACAGTCTCTGTCCTTCTGTGATTGGCTCTTTTCACTTAGCATCGTGTCCTCAAGGCTCACCCTGTTGTAGCGTGTGTCAGGATTTCCTTCCTTCCTAGGGTGAATCCTACTCTATTGTAAGTGCAGTGTTTTATGCTTACCTTTTAGGCCCCACTCCCCTGTTTTGATGCAAAATTTTGCCAGAAATGTCTAGTGTACTGAGGATATGTCAGATAGAGCTTCTTTGGTGGGATTGTTGACCTGGAATCATGCCCACTCTGCCCTCCTCCCTGTCACCCCACAGGCCAGCCAGTTCAGTGGTTCTCAAAGTGGAGGGGGGAAGATCCTGGACCTGCAGGATCAGCATCACCTGAGGACTTTTAAGATGCAGATTCTCAGGACCCACTCTACAGCTACTGAGCCAGTGCCTCTAAGAGTGAGGCCTACAATCTGTGTATTCTCACAAGTCCTCTTGGTGATCCTGAATCCCAAAGATGGGGAGTGTTTTGCCTGATGTCATTTGGGAAGTTCAGTGGGATTTGATTATTGAGTGCCTGTGATATGTTAAATTCTAGAGTATTTGCTGCAAGCCAAGAAAATCAAGTCTCTGTATTAGTTAGCTATTGCCCGAGTTAACAAATCACCCCAGAACTTAGTGGTTTGAACAGCAGGGTCAGGAATCTGGGTGCCGCTTTGCTGAGTCCTCTGGCTTGGGGTCTCTGACAAGTCCACAACGAAGGTATGGGCTAGAGCCTCAATCATCTCAAGGTTCACCTGGACAAGACTGGCTTCCAAGCTCACCCAGTAGGTGTCCGCAGGATTCAGGTTCTTGTGGGTGGACTGACAGCCACTCTTCCTCACTGGCTATTGGCCTGGGGTAGCAGTCATAGTTGTTTATAACATAATCTCGAGCCAGGCACAGTAGCTCATGCCTGTAATCCCAGCACTTTGGGAGGCAGAAGCGAAAAGGATTGCCTGAGCCCAGGGGTTTGAGACCAGCCTGGGCAACTTGACAAGACTCGTCTCTACAGTAAATCAACAAATTAGTCAGGCATGGTGGAACATGCCTGTAGTTCCAGCTACTTGGGAGGCTGAGGCAGAAGGATCACCTGAGCCCAGCAGATTGAGGCTGCGGTGACCATGAGCGTGCCACTGCACTCCAGCCTGGGTGACAGAGTGAGACTCCGACACAAAACAAAAACATAATCTCAGAAGTGACATCCTTGCACAACATTCTTTTTCACTGGAAGCATGTCACTAGGTCCAACCTACACTCAAGAGGAGGTGACGCCTCACAGGCATGAATACCAAAAGTGAGGACCCTTTAGGAAACTGTCTCCCACAGTCCCTGTCTCTGCCCTTGTGTTTACAACTGGGGCATCAGATAAGTACACACCTAATTATGGAATCAGTTCAGAAAAGAGTGGTGAACACAAGTTCTGTGGAGGTGCAGATAATAAAACTCTGGTTGCAGGAATCAGGAAGGTTTTCTGGAGGAGGTGGCATTTACAATGGTTCTCAAAGGGATGGAGGACATGCCACTGGTAGAGAAAAGGCGGCCGGGTGAAGGGCACAGCAGAGGCAAAGGCAGTGAGGCAGGAAAGGGAAGGCCCTGCTCGGGTATCAGTCTCACCCAACTGGACCAGAGCATGGGCACGGAAGAAGGGAGCTGGCATGCAGGTTGCATGGGCCTCCACAGTGAAGTGGAGGGACTTCTGCCTTGCCTGGGAGGGGATGGGGACCAGGAGCCCGAGAGGCAGGGCTTCTGGAACCACTGAAGCCTGAACCGAGTGGGGGCTTTGAGCCCAGTGCCTCCCCCTACCCTGCCAGCCTGGCCCCGAGGTCCACACTCCCTTTTCTCTTGCAGTTCGGGCGCACCGAAGTTATTGACAACACTCTCAACCCCGATTTTGTGCGCAAGTTCATCGTGGATTACTTTTTCGAGGAGAAGCAGAATCTCCGTTTTGACCTGTAAGTGGAAGAGGGTGCTGAAGATGAAACTGGGTGTTGGGAGGGGTGGGGAACCTGTGCCAGGAGGTGGGGGGACCGGCCCTGGGGTTGATGTGGGAGTTCGCCTTACCAGGGAAGGTGGGAGGGGCTGAGAGATTAGGGAGAGCCCAGGGTCGGCCTGGGATAAAAGTGACAATTAAACCGGGCTCGGTGGCTCAGCCTGTAATCCCGTGCCTTTGGGAGGCTGAGGCAAGTGGATTGCCTGAGCCTGCGTGTTTGAGACCCGCCTGGGCAACTTGGCAAGACCTCATCTCTACAATAAATCAAAAATTAGCTGGGCGTGGTAGCACGTGCCTGTAGTTCCAGCTACTTGGAAGGCTAAAACAGAAGGATCGCCGGAGCCCAGCAGGTCGAGGCTGTGGTGGCTGGGAGCGGCCACTGCACTCCAGTCTGGGTGACAGAGTGAGACTCCAACTCAAAAAAAAAAAAAAAAAAGTGACAATTAGTTGAAGTCCATCACCACCAGTACCAGGAAGTAGGAAGGACGTGGAGGAGAGGGAGCAAAGGTACACCCCTCAGTTTATCTCCGCTAAATGGGTATTGAGCAAGCTGCCTGGTCCTGGGAAATGCCCACTGAGGAAGGTCTTGGGAACAGCTCTTGGCTCTACCTCTGGGAGCCATTTTCTCCCCTTGGTAACCAGGAGGTACCCACCGACCTCTCCCTCTGTCAAGGTGGGTTCTGGGAAAGGGTCCCCTGCCATTTCCCCTCCTGCAGAGGCTACCTGGCCGACGTTTGGTGCCCATCAGAAGATGGAGAAGGGCCCCTCTCCTGACATTAAAGGTCAGGGTGGGATTTCGGTCTGGGTGAACAGGCAGGAGTTTGTGGTATTGAGTTTATGGGGTACAGGGTGGTCAGAAATGTCTGTGTCCCTGAGAAGAGTAGACAAAGTGAGAAAGAAGGGGGCTTGGGACCTTGAGAAAGAAATTCAGTGGCTGGAAATGACTTTGGAGAAAGCGGTGGGAGGAGCTGGGGCTGAGGAGAATCAACACATTTTAGAGAAGTCACCTGGTGACATTCTAGAGAGGAAAAATGCTCAAGCGGTATGCTAGCAAGAGAATAACTATCCTGCAGCAGGAGTCATCTGGGCCCGGAATGGCTGTTTGGTTGCGGAGATGCCTGTGGTGGATGGGTGGATGGGTGGATGGGGAATCCTGGGGGAAGGTTGCAGGTGAGGGTCCTGGTGAGCAGGCCCAGGTGAGGAGAGAAGCCAGCTGCAGGATCAGCCTGCCTGCAGCCAGCCAGGGTGAGGATGTCAGGCTCCTTCTTCCTCCTCGAGTGACCAGGCCCAAGGGCATGCTGGGCAGGCCTGGGTAAGGTGCAGCAGTAAAGGAAGGTCAAAATCAAGTTCTTGAGTTCCATGGGCAGCCAGGTCTCTCCGAGGAGATGGGGAGCAGGGAGAGAAGGGGGAGGTGGCTTGGCCACCTGGGAAGCAGCCTGGGTGGCAGAGCTCATGGGTTTGTTTTCTTAAAGTTGAATGAGGTGGAACTCATACAGTGAAGTGCACTCATCCTAGAGTCTACTCCACGATGCGTTCTTACATCTGTTTACACCGTGTGACCATCACCCAGATCAAGAGACAGGACGTGTCTAGCATCCAGACGACTCTCTTCAGCCATTCCTCCTCAAAATATCCGCTGTTTTGGATATTTTGTTTTGGGGGTGGGGAAGGGCACTGATTAAAGTCAAGGACCCAGGCCAGGCCAAGCAGGGAGCCCCCGCCTTCACCATTTCTCTGTATTCCCTGCAGATATGACGTTGACTCCAAGAGTCCTGATTTATCCAAACATGTGAGTACTCCAGGGACTGCCCCTGATTCCCTAAGGTTTCTTCACCCCCATACTCCGGGTGGGCCTCGGGCTTTGCGGTGTCCGAATGGGTGCCCGATGCCACACCAGAACGCTCATGCTTCCAGGGTCGGGCCATGGGGGAAGTGGGGTAGTCATGAGCAGAGTGGGTGACACTGGTCTTTTCTGACCCCTGGATATGCAGGATTTCCTGGGCCAGGCTTTCTGCACCCTTGGAGAGATTGTGGGGTCCCCCGGGAGCCGTCTGGAGAAGCCCCTCACGTGAGTGTGAAAGTAGGCGCCGCTTGTCTGGGTTGCTTACCCAGTGATGGGCCAACTTCCCACCTGCCCTGCTGAGGACTGGCTCAGGGTGGGGACACAGCACTTGGCCAGGTAGGATGGGTGTTTGCAGGGTGGTTAGGAATAAGGAGACCTCACGGGACTTACCCTCACAGGGCTTCTAACTCCATCATCTTGAAGGGTCCTGGCATGGATTATTAGAACCCCATACTCCTGGGAAGGCCTGAGACGCCATCTAGACCATTCCCACCCTGACCCCAATCGTTGTGTGGAAGAAGAAACTGAAACCCAGAGAGGGGAAGTGACTTGCCCAAGGCCACACAGCCAGGAAGTAGGAGAGTTGGGATTTGAACCCAGGGCTCCACTCACATAGCATATTCCTTGGACTATTCACAGCTTGTTGTGGGACAGAACTGCATACAGTGAGGCCCTGCCCCTGACAGTGTGCATTACAGGACCTTAAGATGTCTTTAGGGGAGCGGTCCCCAACCTTTTTTGACATCAGGAACTGGTTTTGTGGAAGACAATTTTTTCATGGATGGGGGATGGGGAGGGATCATCAAGCATTAGATTCTCATAAGGAGCATGCAACCTAGACCCCTCACATGTGCAGTTCACGATATGGTTAACGCTCCTATGAGAATCTAACGCTGCTGCCCATCTCACAGAAGGTGGAGCTCCAGTCGCCCACTGCTCACCTCCTGCTGTGTGGCCTGGTTCCTAACAGACCATGGACCGGTACTGGTCTGTGGCCTGGGGGTTGAGGACCCTTGCTTTAGGGTGAAGCTATTATTCTGAGCAGGCTCTGGGATGAGGACTCCTGTGACTTCTCACAGCAGAGCCCGAAGATGTCTTCAGGGGCCAGCCAGGACCGGCCAGGTGGGGAGGGTGACCTCTCTTGTCTCTGTTTCTAAGAGGGCCTGCTCCCCACCTTTCCCCACACCAGGGAGTACAGATCATCATTCTTTGGTGTTCATGTTTCTCCGAACAACCACATTCACACTCTGTGCTTGGATAAACTCTCTTAACTGAATCCTGAGCCTTTTGATTATTTTATGTTGACACCCATGGGCCAGACCCTGGCAAGAGAGGCCAGCAGACGGGGACAAACATCCAGGCTGCAGGGTAGAGCGAGTAGGAGAGGGAGATCTGGCAGGGCTAGGCACAGGCTGCCCCCCAGGCACAGCCCCCCCCCCGGCACAGCCCCCCAACTGCCCGCCCCCGCTTGCTTCTGCCAAGTTCCCACTGAATGCTGGCCCCTCACCATGATCAGTTACTGTGGGGTGTGTGTGTGTGTTTGTGTGTGTGTGTGTGTGTGGAGTCTCTTCTCCAGGCTCTTGTCTGACCCCCAGTAACTATGGGGTAGGTAACTTCAGGACCCCTGGAAAGGTCTATTTGCCCCCAGAAAGGTTTTATCTCTGTGGTCCCAGAAAATAATGATACCTATCATGTACTGAAAACAGGGGGGAAACCCATGTTTTGAGAGTTTAAGGATCTTTTCAAAAAAAGGATACAAAATTCATATTCAAATTTGCTAGGCCCTCCCTGGTTGGACATACTCCTAACCATTTTTATTTATGATTTTATAGTCTTTCTCTACCTCAGAAGGAGCTCATGAGCGTGAGAGTGAGGGACCCAGGAACATCGGCCCCTTTGCCTGTTTCAGTTAACCATGCACTAAATATTACCCACCCATGAGCATTTGATCTCCACAGCAGCCCCTCCCCCAACCTTCGGCCTCACCAGGACTCTACCCAGAAGTGAATATGTATTGATTCTCAGCTCCCAGCTGCCTGGGTCAAAAGCCCAGTTCTTTGGGGGCTGTTTCCTGCCTGCTGTCACCTGGTCTACCTTTGGTGATGGGGAACACCTTTGGGGTGAGGGAAAGGAGATTGAGAAAGACTTCTTATAGGGATGACTTGCAAGCTGAGGCTTACAGGACAATTAAGATCTAAAAGACAGAGGTTGATGGGAAGGTTGGTGGGGAGGGTGGACCTTTTAACCCCAAAGGTCAAAGGTTTCACGTGTCTACATTTAGTTTTCTTTCCAACTAAACCCCATGAACAGCTCCTGTTTACTGGGCATCAATTCTGGGTCAGACACAAGGGTCAGTGCTTTACTTATGAAATCTGTATCTATTTGCTAGGGCTGCTGTAGCAAATACCACAGACTGGATGGTCTAAACAACAGAAATTAGTTTTCTCACAATTTTGGAGGCTAGTTGTCGGAGATCAGGATGTTGACAGGGTTCATGTCTTCTGAGGCCTCTCTCCTTGGCTTGTGGATGGCCGTCTTCTCTCTCCTGCCTGTGTGTGTCTGTGTCCTAACATCCTCTTCTCATAAGGACACTCACCATATTGGATTAGGGCCCACTCATGACCAGTTTACCTGAATTGCCTCTTTAAAGGCCCTAGCTCCAGCTATAGTCACGTCCGGAGGTCCTGAGAGTTAAGATTTAAACATGTGAATTTTGAGGGGAAGGGTTACAATTCTGCCCCTAACGTGATTTCATGTGATTCTTTCAGTAATGTCCCCATTTCACAGTCTGGATGCTGAGGCTGGAAGAGACACAACAGTGGCTCTTAAACTGTAGCAGCAGCATCAAAGCACAGATTGCTGGGCTCCACCCCGCAGTGCTTCAGATCCTGTAGGTACAGGATTGGGCCTGAGAATTTACATTTCTAGAACATTCCCAGGGGTTGCTGATGCTGCTGGTCTGGGTGTCTCACTTTGGGAACCAGTGAGGTAGAGAAACTTGCTCAGAAGAAGACCTCCCTTCCTCTGGGCTGTGGATTTTGGTCTTGTTTTAATGACTTCCAGAACAGAAACTTGTCTCCAAGAATCTGGATGCCGAGTGCTTGGGGCCTCTCTGGATAGGGGTGCTCGGCTCATGCATGTTGTCTCTCCTCCTCTCTCCACAGGATAGGAGCATTCAGCCTGAATTCCAGGACAGGCAAGCCCATACCAGCTGTGTCCAACGGGTAGGTCACAATCTCTGGCCTTAGCGTCCTTAAACTTTCAGTCTAGCCCTCAGAGTCACGGCCCAGTCCCTGCTCCCATCACTGTGAATTCAAGCCCTGGTCGGGGGACAGGAAGGGTCCTGGGTCCCTGGGAAGAGGCCCTCACTCTGCAGCCACCCCTGCCACTCCATCCAGTCTAGAGCTTGAACATCCCAAGCCCCAGTGGCTCATGGGACTTCAGGGAGCAGGGTGGGGCCTAGAGGCAGGGGATGTTTTCTAGGAATCAGCAGGGCTGGGCACTCTCCATTCCTTCCTCTCTCCGTGGCCTGGTTTCTGGCATCCCCGGCCCCCACCCCTTTCTCTCCCCCTCTTTCCTCCCTTTTCTGCTGTTCCCCTGCTCTTGTTCTCACCGCTGGACTCCAGCCTCCTCCTCATCGCAGGATAGATTCAGCTGAATCCTCACTTTTCACATTCACTCACCAGCTGCCGTGGGCCACCCTCCTCCCGCGCCCCCACCCTGACCGTCTGGTTTTGACTGGCCTCGTGCAAATGTGGGCCGCACAGAGCCTCCCCACTGGCTCCCCCTCCTTCTCTCCTGGTTTGGGGGAGTCCCCACCCCAGCTTCTTTTTCACGCCTGCTGGGGGGCAGGACAGGGAGCCTCTGCCTGGAGGAGCAGCCCGGAAGGGTCTCATTTCAGCTGGGTAAGCAGAGCTCCCCGGCCTTCCCTGGGGGGGCTCCAAGAGTGGGGATTTCAGCGCCTGGATTGGCCACCAGACCAGCTGCACTTGGGAAGGGGCCTCCAGGGATGCTCACAGCCCAGGGAGAGTGTGGAGAGAGGCAGCAATCGGAGAAGGAGCAGGAGACAGACACAGAGACAGGCAGGGAGAAAGAGAGGTAGGCCAAGCAGGTGGGAGCAGGTTGGGGCTGGAGAGGAGGAAAGAGAGATCGGAAATAGAAGACGGACTCAGAGGCAAAGAGAGGAACAGATGGAGACACACGGGGCGGAGGAGGCTGGTGTGGAGGATTCTATCTCCCCGGGCAAACAAATCATGTCTTTACTACCATGGAGGACCAGACAGGGGGTGAGGAAGGGCTTTGGGGCACTCAGCTCAGGTGTCCAAGTCTTGGGGGACAAGCTGTCAGGCGGTGCCACCTGCCTATGGCAGGGGAGGCCCCAGATGTGGCCCCTGCCCTGCTCGCCTGATTTGGAGAGATCTAAGATGTCTTGTCAGCCCCCAGGGCAGGCTCCCCTTCCTCCCCTGCCTCCTCTGTTTGGAAGCCTCTCCCTCCAAGAGCTGATTCTGGGACAAGCTCCATCAGTGGTTCTCAAAGTGTGTTCCCCAGACAGCACATGGCCCCTGCGGCTGGCCTGAGGCATGAGGCTGGATTTCACCAGCATTGCCCAGTTGTGAAGCAAAGGGTGCCGGGAGGAAAATGATGCTCATTGAAACCTTCTCTGTGCCTTGTGTGCATATTAGTAAAATGGATACTACAATCACACTCATTTGATAAGAAACAGGCCCAGAGAGGTACTGTAATGAGCCCAAAGTTGTGACTGATGGATAACCTGACATTGTCCTCTCGCCCCCAGTGGCTCCTGGCTACACTGGGACCCCCCTGGCTTAGTCCCAGACACCAGAGTGGGCTGGGCTGTTGCCTAGGGGAGGGGTCCCACCTGGCCAGGGGAAGAGGTGGTGAAGGTCCTTTGGGTAGAGCTCCACCCTAGGAACCTGCCCTCCCAGAGGGGATTCTCAGGGGTGGGCCGACTTCAGGGACCTTGTCCCGGCTGCCCATGTCACTGAGTTGCTACATGGTTGGCTGGCATCTCTCAGCCCCAGGGAGACCCCAGCCAAGGCGTTCAAGGGGAGGTAGCCTGGGCAGGCGGCCGCCAAGGGCGCACCAGTCCTCCTGCCTCTCTCCTTCCTGCCGCTCTCCCTCCCATGATGAATCAGAGTGGCTCAGACCTGGAGCGTTCCAGGACTCTGGGGTCATCTGGGTGCAAGGCGGGGTGGCTAGCCCACGAGGTCTTTTGCCCACAGAGGTGGTCTTTGGATGGAAAATTTGAGAACCACTGGTCTGGAAGCCTCCGGGTGAGTCTGGATGCTTTTCCGATTCTAGGACTTTCACTGTAGGCACTACCCTTCCCGGTGGGCTCTTGGGGAGTGGGGGTGGGGCACCTCCAGGCCCGGGGGGCCCTGCCCCCAGAAGCAGTGCACTAGGCCACGCCGCCACAGTATTTCAGGAGACTGTCTTCTCAGGGGCTTTGGGGGCAGATCTGCTGGCTGGCGGGGGAGAGGGATGGGAAGGGGCTGGCGCAGGGAATGTCCAGGTTGGTGGCTCTGGCCTCGTCTGGCTTTCCATTCTCTGTCTTCTCCTCTCCCAGTGGTGTCCCAGGGAAGAAATGTGGCACCATCATCCTGTCTGCGGAGGAGCTCAGCAACTGCAGGGTGAGTGACAGAGGGACTCCAGGACAGGAAGGGGGGCCGGGGGGCCTCCCTGTGACCCTGGACTCTGTGTGTCCCTGGAGAAAACTGAGGGTAGGCCGAGGTCGGTGGCTCAGTCTGTAATCCCAGCACTTTGGGAGGCTGAGGCGAGTGGATTGCCTGAGCCTGTGGGTTCAAGACCAGCCCAGACAACTTGGTGAGATCTCATCTCTACAATAAATCTACAATTTAAAAAAAAATTAAGCCGGGCTCGGTGGCTCAGCCTATAATCCCAGCACTTTGGGAGGCTGAGGTGAGTGGATTGCATGAGCCTGCGGGTTCGAGACCTGCCTGGGCAACTTGGCGAGACCTCATCTCTACAATAAATCAAAAAATTAGCCGGGCGTGGTAGCGCGTGCCTGTAATTCCGGCTACTTGGAAGGCGGAGGGGGAAGGATCACCGGAGCCTAGCAGGTCGAGGCTGTGGTGGCCAGGAGCGGCCACTGCACTCCAGTCTGGGTGACAGAGTGAGACTCCAACTCAAAAAAAAAAAAAAATTAGCTGGGGGTGGTAGCACGCACTTGTAGTTCCAGCTACTTGGAAGGCTGAGACAGAAGGATCGCCGGAGCCCAGCAGGTCAGTGCTGGGGTGGCCGTGAGCAAGCCTCTGCACTCCAGCCTGGGCGACAGAATGAGACTCCAACTCAAAAAAAAAAAGAAAACTGAGAGTAGATAGGGCTCCTGACTCTGACCTGGCTTACATAGAATTTACCACATCAGAGCTAGCAGGCGTCTTTGCTCCTTACAGCTGGGCAGACTGAGGCCCAGGGAGGGGCGGGAACTGAGCAGGGGAGCTGAGCCAGAATCTGGTGCCCTGGCCCCCATGCCAGGGCACCCTTCTCTTCCCATCACAGCCACCACTTATGTGACCTTGAGCCAAGACCGCCTGGGCACCAACCCTGGCAATAGAGGGGCCCTTCAGTCTCAAAGGCAGCCTGAGCACTTGACATTTAGCTGTCATTTTTCACTTTTATCTCTGGAGTAGAGTGACACCCTGCTTGGGGTGGAGGGGGAATGTGTGTGTGTGTGTGTGTGTGTGTGTGTGTGTGTGTATGTGTGTGTGTTGGGAAGCTGAGTCTGCAGTCCCAGCAGCCCTTGCATGTGCTGCTTCTGTGGGGCTATGGAGGAGCAGGAGATGGGGGCCTGAGGGCCAATAGTGATGGGACAGTAGCATCGTGGTGACAGTTCTTGTTTGTCAAGTAACGAGCATTATACATAAGTCATCACGACTCCTGACAATCATCCTAAGAGGTGGACACCAAAATGTCATTCCCATTTTTCGGATGAGGAAATTGAGGCTCAGAGAGGCTCAGTCATCTGTTCAAGAAAGGAAGTAGCAGGGTCCTGGCTCTAATCTGGGGCAGCCTGATTCTAGAATCCAGGCTCATCCCCCAAGCCACCAGGCTTGAGGGCCACTTCGGTTAATTAGGAGCTCCAGGTAGGAATGTAGTGGGGCCTGGGGACAAGAGAAGGAGGGAGGCAGAGGCAGGGAGGGCCAGAGTGTGAGCACAAAGCCTGGGGTGACCTGGGTGCATGGCTTCCCGTGGAGCTGGGAAGGATGAGGAGAAACAAGACTTTTCTCACCTTCCTGGGAAGTTAGTGCTACTATTTTATCTATCTGTATTTATCATATTAGAAATGTAGACAGAGATTTTTTAAAATTTTGGGCTAGGTGCAGTGGCTCATGCCTATAATCCTAGCACTTTGGGAGGCAGAGGCAGGAGGACTGCTTGAGCCCAGGAATTCCAGGCCAGCATAGGCGACATAACATGACCTCATCCCTACAAAAAAAAATCAAAAAATTCGCTGGGCGTGGTGCCGCATGCCTGTAGTCCCAGCTACTTGGGAGGCTAAGGTGGAAGGCTTGCCTGTGAACCCAGGAGGTCGAGGCTGTGGTGAGAATGATCCTACCTGCACTCCAGCCTGGGCAACAGAGTGAGACTCCGACTCGAAAAAGAAAAGACATCTATGTTTAATTTAATTTAGAAATAACAATAGTGGAAACCATTACACATTTTTTGCAAAATAACAATAACTCGCAAAAATCATTCAGTGAGAATGGTGGCCCTGTTTTACATCTTTACAAATCTCTGTAATGTCTGGCTTAATAGTAGATAGCTGGATTCTCATATCTGCTTCTGCAGTCAGTCTGTTGTGATATCACTGGAAAACTCTTGGGCTTAGCATTATTATGAAAGCAGTTTTGACTTCATGGGACCCCTGGGGTTCCTGGTCCATTCTTTGAATAATTGCTGGTATAGAGGTGTGATAGTGTTAGCTAACATTAATTGAGCAGCTCTTCTGGGCCTAAGGGGTTTCCATGGATTGCCTTATTTATCTGATGTATTACAGCATTTAATACATTATATATTATGGTGTATTATAATATCTGGTGTATTATGGAGCTCACTAATTTCCTCACCTGTACAGATGATGAAACTGAAGCACGGAGAGGTTAAGTGACCTTCCTGTCCAAGGTCACACAGCCACTGAGTAGAAGAGATTTAAACCTAGGCAGTTTGGCTCTGGTGCCAAGATCTTTAACCACTGGGCTGTGGTGTCCCAAACTGTGCCTTCAAGGGCTTCCCCTTGGGAAAGAAGACTCATAAGAACAGAATTGATAGTGCAGGGTAGCATAGAGATGACCAGTGAAATTCACCTGCAACAGCTCATTCTGGTAGCTTCTCTGTTTACCTCGGTGGGTCTGATATTGACGACAAGAGTAAGCCCCACCCCATGCATATATCCAGCACAGGGCTTGGTGCGTTGCAGGTGTTCACTGAGGCTTCATCATGACTGAGTGCTTAGGAAGCTCACCGAATTTCAGTGGCAGGTCCTGGTGAAAACTCCGACACCTGTGGCCCAGAGCATCTGGCTGCTGCTGGAGTTCAAAGGGAGATGAACTCAGCTGACATGCAGCACAGAGCTGTTTAAACTCCCAGAGCCTCCGTTTTTCGCCTGTTTATCAGAGCGGATAGCGTGGCTGTGAGGGTTGAAAGAGATCATGAAGGTGAGTGTCCTAACAGGTGTCTGGGAAAGGCCAAATCTGGATTCCCTGAAGCTTAGTTTAGTTTTTTCCCAAGCTTCTAGCCCAGCTGGTGACTTCCTCCCTGGTGTATAATTAAATAGAATACTGTAAGTGAAGTGCTCTGGATATTCTGAATCACTAGACAATGCCGCTTGCTGTTCTTGGCCTAGCCTGCCAGGGGTCCGTAAGCAGTCTTTGGTTCATTCCCATTAGGCCCCTCCTTCCCCCGCTCCGCCCTTCTCCTTCACCCAGGGATGACAGCAGATGCCTGAATTTAAGCACCAGGGGTATATGTCAGGGTGTGGGGGAGCCCCTCCCTTCCTCCTGAGATTGTCAGCTGCTTTTCTTCTGAGGTATCTTTGGCTGAGTTCTATTTCCCTGGAATACTTGCAAGGAAAAGAGACTAATTCCCAACATCTGGCTGAATTAAAATAATTACATCGGAGCCGCCGCTTTGCTTCTGTCTTTCCAGCTCAGCATTCAGTGGGAGGATCAGAGGAAGAGGGTGGAGTCTAAGAGATGGTTTTTCACCAAGAGCAGGGCTTCCTGCTCCAATGAATACATTCTGCAGGGGTAGACAAAACCTCCCTCCATCCATGGGGCTGGTGTGGGCGGGCGGGGACCAGTGAAGGATGAGGGTGGACTCCGGTATGTCACCAGCACACTCTGATAGGCTATACAAGAGCCTCCTTAAATGCCAAGAAAGTTCCCACAGTCAGAATTTGATCCAAATGCTGTTGAATGGGTCTTGGTGGTGACAGTGATAAGGTTAGGCTGAGGAAGCGCCGTCTGAATCACCAAAGTTTTAATTCTGCTCAGCAGTGAAACTATTGTTCTTGTATGTCATACTGACTAGCATTGTGGAATCTCTAGTTTACCAAGATTCTCTCATTTACAGACTCCATTTTTTTTTTTTTGAGTTGGAGTCTCACTCTGTCACCCAGACTGGAGTGCAGTGGCCACTGCAGCCTCAGCCACCACAGCCTCGACCTGCTGGGCTTTGGCGATCCTTCCGCCTCAGCCTTCCAAGCAGCTGGAACTACAGGCGCACGCTACCACACCCGGCTAATTTTTGATTATTGTGGAAATGAGGTCCTGCGCCAAGTGCCCAGGCGGGTCTCGAACACGCAGGCTCAGGCAATTCACTCACCTCAGCCTCCCAAAGTGCGGGATTACAGACTGAGCCACCGAGCCTGGCTATAGACTTTTTTTTTTTTGGAGTCAGAGTCTCCCTCTGTTGTCCAGGCTGGAGTACAGTGACATGATCACGGCTCACCATAACCTGGACCTCCTGGACTGTTGATCCTCAAGCCTCAACCTCCCAAATAGCTGGGACAACAGGCACAAGCCACCACACTCAGCTACAGTTTTTACCTTTTTACAGAGATGAGGTCTTGCTGTGTTGCCCAAGCTGGGCTCAAGCAATTCTCCCACCTCAGCCTCCCAAAGTCCTAGGATTACAGGCGTGAGCCATCACGCCCGGCCCCCATGACCTCTTTTTATAACACTCTATATTATTTTAATATTATAGACATAATTTAATATAGTACTATAACATTTGTAACTCTCCTTACTACCCTGAAGGAAAATTCATGGATACTATATAATATACCTACACATACACAGGTGGGAGAATGAGCCCTTGCAGCTACCTGGGCAAGACTGGTCCAGGCAGAGAACAGTGTGCAAAGACCCTTGGGTAAAAGAATGATGGCTGATGAGTCAGAGAGATGAGGATGGTGGGAATCAAGGCCAGGCTGGGTGGGACCTCCTAACAGGGGAGCTTAGCAGCCTTTTATCCTAACAAAGTCAGAACTTTCATTGTCCTAAAGGCTAAAGCTTCAGGGAGAGCCCAGTTTCTCCGTGTGGGAGATGAGGGTATAGGGAACAGCCATGGGAGGGAGGGGAGAAAGCAAGATGAGAAGGAAAGGGCGAAGAGAAGTGGGGGGTGGTGGGGAAGATTTTCGGGGACTCATACAGGTTGCTGCTTAGGAAAGATGTGTATTGTGGCTAGAACTGACACGAACATCCTGCATGATGAATAACCAGCCTTCAGACACAGCCTTCTAAAGATTAGTTTGTAAGTTTTGGGTCTTAGAAATAACATCTCTGGCTTAACAAAACAAAACAAAAACACTTTTCTTGATGCAAAAAAAAAAAAAAATTTAGCATGTTCATTATGGACGAGTTGAAAAATAGAAATATCATAGAAAAATCACCCAAAGATAATCATTGTTGACGTGTTGACGTGTTTCCTCCAAGGCTGTTTTCCTGAGTATGCATGCATTTTTTTTCTTATAATTGAGTTAATATGGTATCTAGTGTTTTGTTTTGTTTTGTTTTGTTTTGTTTTTGAAGTCAGAGTCTCACCCTGTCGCCCAGGCTGGAGTGCAGTGGCACACTCAACGGCTACCGAAACTTCGACCTGCTGGGCTCAGGCGATCCTTCCACCTGAACCTTCCAAGTAGCTGGGACTACAGGCTTACGCCACCACAGCCAGCTAATTTTTTCGTTTATTGTAGAGACAGGATCTCGTCATGTTGCCCAGGCTGTTCTCAAACCCCTGGGCTCAGACAATCCTCTCGCCTCCCAAAGTGCTGGGATTACAGGCATGAGCCACCATGCCCAGCCATGGTATCTAGTTTTATAGCCTGCATTTTCTTCTGTCATTAGGGATTTTTAGAAAACATGTATTTAATAGCAGTATATTATTTCTCTATTGTATGGATGAGCCATCATTTTTTTGAAGCTATTCTTTTATAGGAAACTATATAAATAATACTGCCACGAACACCCTCCTATCCAAATGGTTGTTCTGTTTTTCTTTTGAACTTTAGTTGATGGATTTTGGTTAGTATCCCAGACACTCAGCCTCAATGAGTGGGAGGGAAAATGGTCAATCTGGGGTTTTCAGCCTCTGAATGGCCCAATCAACAGCTGCACAACTGATTGGATTGTTTAGGAAGTTGGTCATTAAGACAACAAAGAAAAGCCAGCTTGACCCCAATGTGATTATTACAGTCAATGCATGAGGCAGGCTCAGGCTCCCAGACCAGATTCTGTGCCCACCATCTGTGTGTGAATAAACTCTAGCCTGTGGGGTCTTCTCTGCTTCTGGTCTCCTGCTTCTGCCTCCTGAGTGCCCAAGCTTTGGTCTCCTCCTCTCTGGGGTCTATACTCAAGGAATCACCCCCAGTGCCAGGCTGTGGCTTCAGAGTTCTGGCTTCAGGATTCCTTTTCTTTTCTTTTCTTTTGAGTTGGAGTCTCACTCTGTCGCCCAGGTTGGAGTGCAGTGGCCGCTCCCGGCCACCGCAGCCTCGACCTGCTGGGCTCCGGCAATCCGTCAGCCTCAGCTTTCCAAGTAGCTGGAACTACAGGCATGCACTACCACGCCCGGCTAGTTTTTTGATTTATTGTAGAGATGAGGTCTCGCCAAGTTGCCCAGGTGGGTCTCGAACCCGCCAGCTCAGGTAATCTACTCACCTCAGCCTCCCAAGGCGCGGGATTACAGGCTGAGCCACCGAGCCCAGCTTCCTTTTCTTTTTAACGGATGTCTTTTTACTTCTGACTAAAAAAGACAATGTACTAATTCTAGGATATCTAGGAAATCGAGTCAATTTTAAGAAGACAGTGTCACCATGGTGCCACTATCTAAAAGTGCTTCTTAGGGTGCAGTGTGTGAGAGTAGGTCATGGTGGTTAAGAACTTGGGCTCCCAAGCTGGGTACAGTGGCTCATGCCTGTAATCCCAGAACTTTGGGAGGCCGGAGCAGGAGGGTCGCTGGAGAGGCTGAGTTCCAGATCAGTCCAGGCAACATAGTGATACCCTGTCTCTTAAAAACAAAACGTGGGCTCTGGATCCAGACCAAATGCCATTGCTTACTAGCTGTGTGACTGGAAAAGTTACTTCTCTGTACCTCAGTTGCTTTATTTGTAAAATGTCTTCATTTAAAATGTTGGTATTGGTTGGGCATGGTGGCTCAAGCCTGTAATCCCAGCACTTTGGGAGGCCGAGACGAGAGGATTGCCTGAGCCCAGGGGTTCAAAACCAGCCTGGGCAACGTGGTGAGACCTCATCTCTACAGTACATCAAAAAATTAGCCGGGCATGGTAGCACACACCTGTAGTTCCAGCTACTTGGAAAGCTGAGGCGGAAGGATTGCCGGAGCCCAGCAGGTCAAGGCTGCGGTGCGGAAGCATGCCACTGCACTCCATTCTGGGCGATAGAGTGAGACTCCAACTCAAAAAGTATAGACACATACGCCGGGCTCGGTGGCTCAGCCTGTAATCCCATGCCTTTGGGAGGCTGAGGTGAGTGGATTGCCTGAGCCTGAGCGTTCTAGACCCGCCTGGCCAACTTGGCGAGACCTCATCTCTACAATAAATCAAAAAAAATTAGCCGGGCGTGGTAGCGTGCGCCTGTAGTTCCAGCTACTTGGAAGACTGAGGCGGAAGGATTGCCGGAGCCCAGCAGGTCGAGGCTGCGGTGGCCGGGAGCAACCACTGCACTCCAGTCTGGGTGACAGAGTGAGACTCCAACTCAAAAAAAAAAATATATATATATATAGATATATCTATATTTTTATATATAGATATATAATGAAATAAAATGTGGTATTTTGTTTATTATAGATTTTTGCGTTGATTTCAATTTTTAAAAATATCACAATAAAAATTTCACTTGATTACTGGAATTAGGGGCTCCCCTTAAATTTTGCACTCACCTCATGCTAGTTATCACTGGAACTTCAGCCTTCTGTTCTCCCTTTTTGGTGTAGCCCTATCTCTGGCCTTCAGCCCACTGGCCAACCTCTAGGCCCGACCTCTAACCTCTGTGGTTCCCTCTGGGGCCGGCAGGGCTCAGGTGATAATGAGGCCGGGCCACCCTGGAGAGCAAGGCTGTTTGCTGCCATTTCCCAAGCAGCCCCATTAACATGCAGCGAGATGCAAATTGAGGCAATCCTGCTGTTTTAGAAGAACTTAATATGTTTTTTTAAAAGATAGGGTGAAAGGCAGAAATTGCAGGAAATTATATATTGCGGGAGCTGCTTTATCTTCTCCGCGCGGTTGATTCTAGCGATGATGTTTCTGGTTTGGGAGCAGCATTTCATATGCTCAGAGAGCCCCTCTCTCAGGCTGAGGCCATCACATCCTCGGATCCCCGGGCAGAATTCGCTGCTCTGTGATCCTGCTGGCCCTGGTCATCTTATTTTCACTTTCCCCAGCTTCTTCTTGGGTTCACACGTGTATCATGGGGCTGATCCATTCACGGACCCACATTTGAGGGGCGCAGTGGAAGCTTGTTTCTGTGAAATAACTCAGGGTCACCTGTCTCCAAAGCCCTTGTCAGTTACACTTTCCTGGTCTCAAGGACTTCTCTTGAAGTACCCATTAGGGAGGAAGCTTGCCTTGGTTACAGCCTAGACATTGCTCTAAAGGTCTGTCTTGTCCCCCATGGTCTCTACAATGACACACCAATACAGATGACCACAATGGGCCTTTGGCAAATGTTCCTGGGTCTAGATGATGTTAGGGAGGGTGAATCAGGCTGAGCAACAAACAAGCCCTAAGTCCCCAGTGATGCTTTACTTATCTGCCATCAGGGGAAGGAGGTGTCGTGCGCTGGCGGATTTTTCCAGTTAGCTAAATTTCAGAGCCGGTCTTTTTTTTTTTTGGCTAGTTTGCATGGAGGCCTTTTAAAAATAGGTTTTCACACTTCTCTGACTTCTCAAACTGAGGCTACAGAATGTAATCAAACTTATCTTGATGATTTGAGGTCATCATTGGAATCTCAGTTATTCATCTTTGGAGCCAGACTGTCTTGTTTTAGTACCAGCTCCCCTTGCCAGCTGTGTGACTTCGAGCAAAGGTGTTACGCTCGCTGCACCTCCATTTCCTCATCTTTAAAATGGGAATAATAACAGCACCTACCTCATAGGGTTGTTGAGAGGACTCAGTGAATGATTGGATATAACCATGGTGCCTAGCGCATGCTAGGTAGAGCCATGCTATATTGCCGTTTGCATAGGCAGACCTCAGCTGACTATTGGCAGTTCCATGTGGTGTAACCCAGTAGCAGGTGTTACTCACTTTGCAGGGGTCAGCTCCTGCTATGTGTTAGGCACTGTGGCCAGAACTTAACATGTGCATCTCTTTTGTCTTCCTGGCAGACTCAAGGGCATTGTTATCCCATTTCACTTCAGAGAGGCTAAGTTGCTTACCCCAGGCTGCTCCACTGGCAGAGCTAGGATTCCTGCAGGTGACCCTGGCTCCTCTGTGCTGTCCCCTCTGCTGGGTTCTATGCTGGGACCGCAGCCCTCTCAGTGGAGCACTGAATGGCCCCGGAACCTATGGTCTACCAAGCTCTTGCGTTTATTTCTCCCTAATATTTCTTTTGTTGTTGTTGTTTGTTTGTTTGTTTTTTTGAGTCGGAGTCTCACTCTGTCATCCAGGCTGGAGTGCAGTGGTATGCTTATGGCCACCACAGCCTCAGTTTGCTGGGGTCAGGTGATCCTTCCGCCTCAGCCTTCCAAGTAGCTGGACCTATAGGTGCATGTCACCACACGCCGCTAATTTTTTTATTTACAGTAGAAATGAGGTCTTGCCAAGTTGCCCGGGCTGGTCTTGAATGCCTAGGCTCAGGCAATCCTCTCACTTCTGCCTCCCGAAGGACTGGGATTATAGGTGTGATCCACCATGCCCAGCCTCTCCCTAATATTTCTTTTTTTGTTGTTTTTTGGGGTTTTTTTGAGTTGGAGTCTCACTCTGTAACCCAGACTGGAGTGCAGTGGCCGCTCCCAGCTACTGCAGCCTCGACCTGCTGGGCTCCGGTGATCCTTCCGCCTCAGCCTTCCAAGTAGCTGGAACTACAGGCACGCGCTACCATGCCCAGCTCATTTTGATTTATTGTAGAGATGAGGTCTCGCCAAGTTGCCCAGGTTCTCCCTAATATTTCTAACCCCTTCCTGATCTTGCAGAGCTCTGAGGGATCTTTCTGGGAGGCAAAAATAAGAGGTTTTTGCCTCTGGATTTTGTAGTAGAATGGTGGTTTTATGTGTATATGTCTTACAGTCAACCAGTGCAAGTTGGTCATGTCATGTGCGGCTCACCTGTGTTCATTCAGGTGAGAGCGTCACACAGGTGACCTCCAGATACATAAGAGGTCACGGTGATAACAACCCAGCCATGTCCTGGGGAGGCCAGGAGGGACCCTGGATTTCCAGACTGTCCCCTGTATGCCAACGTTCCCCACAAGGTTGGCTGTTTCTGCGTTTGCCAGTTGCTGTCCTGCCCCAGGATGCTCCACAGAGCATCAATACCGAATCCTAAACTGCTCAGCTTAAGAGGCTTTTCTGGTCACCCCATCCAGCACATCACTTCACAGATGAGGAAACTCAGGCACAGAAAGGCCATACAGAGCTAGAACTGGAACTCTGGGCTCTGGGTTCCTTGCTGGGGCTGTCCTCGTTGCTGTCCTGAGTACAGTCTGGTCCTCTTGGTGATTTTCTGATGCCACCTTAGGTTGCCCCTGTGGGATGGAACCAGGGCTGGCTACACAACCGTATGGCCTGTGTAGTCACACAGGGCCCTATGCTGGGCTTAATTCCCTGCTGTCACCATCTTGTTATTGAAAAGAGACCCACATTTTCCCTTTGCCCTGGGCCCTACAATGTATACAGCCAGTGAGGATCCCACCGAATCCTAGGTCTCATCCCTCTTCCAGGCCGTAGGGTGGGACTCGCTAGGGGGCATTTAAAGTGTTCCTTCCATGCCGGGCTCAGCCTGTAATCCCACGCCTTGGGAGGCTGAAGTGAGTGGATTGCCTGAGCCCACGGGTTCGAGACCCGCCTGGGCAACTTGGTGAGCCCTCATCTCTACAATAAATCAAAAAATTAGCCGGGTGTAGTAGCACACGCCTGTAGTTCCAGCTACTTGGAAGGCTGAGGCGGAAGGTTCTCCGGAGCCCAGCAAGCCGAGGCTGCGGTGGCCGGGAGCGGCCACTGCACTCCAGTCTGGGCGATAGAGTGAGACTCCAACTCTAAAATAAAATAAAGTGTTCCTTCCTGGCCGGGGTCAGTGGCTCAGCCTGTAATCCTAGCACTTTGGGAGGCCCAGGTGAGTAGATTGCCTGAGCCCACAGGTTCAAGACCAGCCCAGACAACTTGGTGAGTCCTCACCTCTACAACAAATCAGAAATTAGCCAGGTGTGGTAGTACGCGTCTGTAGTTCCAGCTCCTTGGAAGGCTTAGGCAGAAGGGTCGCCGGAGCCCAGAAGGTCGAGGCTGCGGTGGCCGTGAGTGTGCCACTGCACTCCAGCCTGAGCAATGGAGTGAGACTCCAATTCAAAAAACAAAACAAAAAAAAAACAAATAAAGTGTTCCTCCCATCCAGCATGGGATGGGATTAGAACTTTCTTCTGGGGAAAGCATGCCTGCCCTGATGCCTTAGAAGCCTGAAGATTTTTCTAGATAAGGAAGAGTGAAAACTCTGAAGTCTGACTGCCTGAATTTCTCACTGTGTGACCTTAGGCACATGACAACCTTTCTAAAAGCCTCCATTTCCTCACCTGTAGAATGGGAAACTAGAGTATTATCGCATATGGTTGTATAAGGTATGAGGGATAACACGGTCCTGGGCGTCTGGTAAATGCTCAGTAAGTCAGTCAGTCTCTTGGTCTAGGCCTGAAATCCTAGATTTCTCTGGAGGCTCTGGGATTCTTGGAGCTTCTAAGTCCCAATCCTGCCTCCTTCTCCTTCTCGGGTGGACAGTGATGAGAGACATAATAAAAGCTGTCATCGCCGGGCTTGGTGGCTTAGCCTGTAATCCCAGCACTTTGGGAGGCTGAGGCGAGTAGATTGCCTGAGCCTGCAGGTTCGAGACCCACCGGGCAACTTGGCGAGACTTTGTCTCTACAATAAATCAAAAATTAGTTGGGCATGGTAGCGCACGCCTATAGTTCCAGCTACTTGGAAGACTGAGACGGAAGGATCGCCGGAGCCCAGCAGGTCGAGGCTGCGGTGGCCGGGAGCAGCCACTGCACTCCAGTCTGGGGGACAGAGTAAGACTCAACTCAAAAAATAAAAAAAGCCATCATCACCTGGACGCCCCTTCTGCTGGGTACTCCAGCACAGCCCATCCTGTTAAAGAGGTTCAGGCGCCCCCATCCCAGGCTAACCAGAGCAAAGCCCCTCCCTGCCCATACAAGCCCATAGTTTAAGGAAAGAAAACTGGGAAATGGGTCTGATGAAATGTCCTTTGCTCTGTCTCGGGGAGGTGGGGCAGAGTGCTGAAAGAGGCGTGGCTTTGAAACTAGCTGATATATATTTGAATGTCTTCTTCACCAATTGCCAGCTGGTGACCTTGGGCAGGTGACCTAACTTCTCCGGTCTCCAGCTTCCTCATTTGTAAAAAGTCACAAAGGATTCTTTCAAGGACTAAGTCTGATAAGGGGTATACAATGCTGAGCTCAGTGACTGTCCTGCACAGATAATATCTAATGAATACTCAGATGAGTGAGTGAGTCCATGAGTGAATGAATGAGTGAAGAGATGCTGTCATCAGATGTTTATGAGGGAAGGCATGTGAGGCGATGGAGGTGGTAGTGGGGCAGGGACAGAGGCCACACACACTGTTGAGGGGAGGAAAGAAGTCTTCAAGTAACAGTGTTCACAGCAGTTAGTGTGTGCCATGCACTGTTCTCAACACTGGACTCCTGTTCACTCATTTATCCTCACAAGCCTAAGAGCTAGGCATTGCCATTACCCCCATTTTACAGATGAGGAAACTGAGTGCAGAGAGGGTGAATAATTTACCCTAGCTCACACAGCTAATGAGGCAGCCAGACTCCAGCAACTGTCTTCCTAATCATTATACCACCATAACTACTGCTCAAACTTTTGACTGCATCCCACAGTCTTTTTTTTTTTTTTTTTTGAGTTGGAGTCTCACTTTGTCACCCAGGCTCCCGGCCACCGCAGCCTCAACCTGCTGATCTCCGGCGACCCTTCTGCCTCAGCCTTCCAAGTAGCTGGAACTACAGGCGCGCACTACCACGCCCAGCTGATTTTTGCTTTATTGTAGAGATGAGGTCTCGCCAAGTTGCCCAGGCGGGTCTCCAACCCGCGGGCTCAGGCAATCCACTCACCTCAGCCTCCCAAAGACACGGGATTACAGGCTGAGCCACCGAGCCCGGCGCATCCTACAGTCTTATGGGAGGTTACATCTTCTTCTCTGCCACCATTTTGGTCCTCACTGGACTGTGGGTCACTAATTTCTTTTTTATTTTTATTTATTTATTTTTTGAGTTGGAGTCCCACTCCTTTGCCCAGGCTGGAGTGCAGTGGCACGCACACTCATGGCCACCCCAGCGTCGACCTGCCGGGCTCTGGCAATCCTTCTGCCTCAGCCTTCAGAGTAGCCAGAACTACAGATGCGTGCTACCACATCTGCCATTTTTTTTTTTTTAATTGTAGAGATGAGGTCTCACCAAGTTGTCCGGGCTGGTCTCGAACCCGCGGGCTCAGGCAATCCACTCACCTTGGCTTCCCAAAGTGCTGGGATTACAGGCTGAGCCACAGAGCTCAACCTGGGTCACTAATTTCAAGATACTCCCCCCACTAAGAGGAAGGGGTCAGTATGGGAGTGCTGAGTGACCTCAAAGCAGAGCCGGCCCTAGGGTCTGTAGGACAGAGCCCTGAGCTGATTTGTCAGGGGTGGAGGGAAAGGAGGACATAAGTGTTTCTGCCCAGTGCTAAGTTGGCCCTAGTCAGCTGAGAGGCTGAGGGGTTTAACAGGGCTCCATAGGGCCTGGACACCGTCTTTGCACTCTCAGAGTGTGTGTTGGGTTGGCTGGGGCAGGCAGGGCGCAGGTCTGTGGAGTCAGCAGCTGGGCTCTGCTTGGTGAATTTGGGGGTATCACGCCCTGCTGCGAGCCTTTGGCTTTTTAGCTTTGAAGTGGACTATGGTCCCTGGGTGGGCCTCTCCGTGTGAGTGGGTGTGAAAGTGATGCTTAAACAGGAACTTCTTGGGAGCTGCATGTGTGAGGAGTGAGGCAGCGTGTACAGAGACAGGGCTTTGGGGCTCTCAGGTCAAGCTCAGAGTGGCCTTGGGTTCATTATTCACCTTTCTGAGCCACTCAGTGAAAGTGCAGTGGGACTGTGCGTGTCATCATTCATCCAGGGGTTGTCACATGCCTGCCCTCCACTGAGCTCTTCACACCTTGATCTCAGTCCTCATGATGCCCCCTATGAGATATGTGCTCTAATCAGCCCCATGTTACAGAAGCCTCCAAGAGATTATCCCCCTTGCCCGAGGTCACACAGTTAGAAAGTGGCAGAGCTAGGATTCAAACTGGGGTAGCTCTGACATCCACCTGTGTCCCTGCCCAGTGGTCCACTAGACCTGTGTCCCTGCCCAGTGGTCCACTAGACCTTTGAAGACGAAGCAAGGACCTAGCACTTAACGCTGGGCGAGATGCTGTCCTCTCTGACCAGCGTGGGCTCCTGGAATCCTCCTGTCGACCAGGGTCCCGGGGTCATGTTTCCATCCCTCTCCTGCCTCACACCCCTGTTCTCCCTTCCTTCTATCAGGATGTGGCCACCATGCAGTTTTGCGCCAACAAGCTGGACAAGAAAGACTTCTTTGGGAAGTCCGACCCCTTCCTTGTGTTCTACAGGAGCAACGAGGATGGAACGTGAGTTTCTAAACACTCGCGCGCTGTGCCTTCTCATCCCCTTCTGGGCTTGGGGAGGGATGGGTCGTGGTGACATACCAGATGGCCTGGGTCCATGTCCTTCTGCTCTCGAGAAGGCAAAGGCTCGGGCTGAAAGTCCTGAGCTCCTGGGCAGTGCTGGCCCCCTAGATGGGGCCGGTGGGGGCAGCCTCTGAGCTGGTGGTGCCATTCTGAGGGTCTCAGCAGTGATACTGAATGGTGGGTACAAGGTGTGTCGAGGGTGGAGGAATAGGCAAAAACAGGGCTGGGAGTGAGGGGAGCCCTCTGATAGCCGCCTCATCCTCTATACAAACTGGCCCCTGTCTCTAAGCCCGATCCCCTCTTCCACAGCCCCCTGGGCACCCCCCATCATGTCCCCACGACTGCTCACTCCACTGGGCCAGCCTGACCCCCCTTCCCCACCTGGCCCCACACTCTGCCATAGGCTTCATTTTCCAGACTGCGAAGCCCCCATTTCCTCCTCTCTTCTCCCTCATCTAGAAGCCACCCACAGGATGATGGAAACATACCCGACACATTGGCAAATGTAGGTCAGCAATATATACAGAAAGACAGATTCTAGGTTGAAGGTCCTCCCCAACAACCCTCTGTGACCCCGGGCAAGTGACGCCCCTCTCTCTGGGCCTGTTTTCTCATCCATAACAGGAACCAGTTGGATTAGGTGATCTCCGCGGTCTCTTTAAGCGCCGCAGTTCTGGGAAGCTGTGGCCACTTGCAGGCTGGGATGCTGCACCATGAGGAAGTGATGGGGCCAGGGAGGTTAATTAGAGAAACGCTGCCGGAGAAGGGGAACTTGGAAGCAGCTTGGAAGGAGAGGAAGAAAATGGGTCCTTGGGGCGGGGGTGAGGGAGGGAGAGCAGGGAAGAATCACTGGCTGGAGAAACACATGTGCCAAGCAGGTGTGCCCGGAGCAGGCAGGCCGTTGCCCAATTCCCCTGGATTCCGAAATTCCGTGTGTGTGTGTGTGTGTGTGTGTGTGTGTGTGTGTGTGTGTGTGTGTGTGTGTCGGGGGGCAGGGGAGCGGCAGGGAGGGGGTGTGTTTCAGTTCAAGGAAAAACGGATTTTTAAACCTGAACGAACAAAACAAGGGAAATTAGGTATAGTCATTTGCATGACAAAAGGAGTCTTGTCTCACCAAAGGACTCCTAGCAAGGTTTCTTTAAATAATTCCTGTTGACTTTGACTTGACTTGATGTGAGGGAGGACAAGGCCTGAGTGTTGTTCTGGGCGTCCACACAGGGCCCCTCCTGAGGCGGAGCCCGGGTCGCGCCGGGCTTGCCCGGCTGGGGCTGGCGGCGGCCGGCCAGGAGGAGGAGAGGGATTTGGGAGCAGGAGAGGGATTTGGGAGCAGGAGAGGGGTGTGTTGCAAAGGGTGTTTGCGAAAGAGTGTTCCAGCAGAGCGCTGTGTGGGATGGTGGGGAGGGTGCAGGGAGAGGGAAAGGGAGAGGGAGAGCCTCGTGACTGACACGGTGAACAGGTGGGAGGTGCTGCCGGCGCCGCCCCGGAGCTGCGCTGGGGAAATGCAAGGGGGAGGAAGTGGGAGGACAGGGGCAAAAGGACAGCGGGGGACCTCACTAGGCAGGACTTGGGTGGGGCCGGAAGCCATGCCCCCTTCCAGGCAGGGGAGCCAAGGGAGCCCGGAGTGTTGGAAATGGCCGAGGAGCTGACCAGATGGGGGAGGTGATGGGAGTTTATCTGGGGGCACGTGTCACTTAAAGTGTGAGCTGGAGCTGGGACGGGGGATGGGGGAGAGGGGACACTGATCCCCCAGGGGGATCCCATGGTACTGGGGTAACTGATCCCAAGGCCAAGAGGCAGGCCCGTATCAGGCACCTGCAAAGGGGCGGAGGCTGAGCTAGTGAGAGCGGCGTGGTCGCTGAGGACTTGGGGAGAGAAGAGCCTAAGGTTTGGAGAGACACCTGCAGTTAGGGGAGGGCAGGAGGAAGGCCGGTCAGGGCACCTGGAGAGATAACTGTCACGCCATCCGTGAGGAGGGAGGGACAAGAAAAGGAAGTGTTCACGGGGCACCAGCTCCCAGGGCACCTGCTCCCGGGGCACCTGCTCCCGGGGCACCTGCTCACGGAGCTGTACCTGACAGCTTTGCCAACCTGGCCGAGGAGAGGAGAGAGAGGGAGAAATTAGTGGTTCTGAGATGGGAGGCTGCACAGAAGGTCGGTATGACTACTAGTGAAGAGGTCTTTGGAGCCCATCGCGGCTTCTGTGCAATAGAATCCTCTCTTCCTGTGCCATACAGTCCCAGCTCCTTGTTATCCCTCCGGGCTCCCCGCCCACCACCCCAGCCATGGGGGCAGTGCGGCCCCTCTTACCCTCATCCCCACTCCTGTCCTCGCTGCCAGCTCTGGGGTGTGCGGGGGGGGGTCTCCCACGTCCCTTCCCACCCTCCAGTGGGTGGGCAAAAAGGAGCAGAGAAGAGAAATGCTGAGCCACGGTGACAGGAATGACATTTTGACTTGAAAATAGCCAGAGAAGAAATGGCACCAGCTGTGTGGGAATGGGCAGAGCCCAGGCATTCACTCGGGTGACCTTTCCAAGCCCAGATGTAGCCAGGGCGGATGCTGGGAGGTCTCAGAGAGGCCCCTGCCCCCAGCCCAGCCCTGCTGCGGCTGCCCGTCCATGTGGCAGTACTGACTTCCAGGATGGTTCATCAGGCGTGGTGTTGGAAGTAGTGGGAGGAGGGGAAGGGGAGGCTAGATCAAGGCCCATCTGGGACAAGCCAGTTCTGTGGGTTTAGTTTGCAAAGCCTGTTTTCACGGATTCGGGCTGGAAAAGCTGAGAGGGTCTTAGAGATCATCTAAGATGGGGCTTTAATCTCATGGGTTGAAATGCCAGTGAAAGCTATGGAAACTCTCCCCTGAGAAATATAGTTAGTCTTTCGCTCATTTAAACAATGGTACTGAATACTTACCAAGAACCAGGCGCTGTTCTGGGCACTAGGGATGTGCTAGTGATCAAAAAAGACAAAAATCCTTGCTCTTAGGGAGTTTGCATTTTAGTGACAGATCATAGGCAGAATAAATAAGGGAAAAAATAGACCATATCAAAATGTCAAACGGTGACAAATGAAACAGGAAAAAAAGTATAGAAGGAAACTAGGGGATGTGAGAGTCAGGGTAGCAGGAGGCTGTACATTTTAGATCTGGTAGTCAAGAGAGGTTTCATGGAGATGACATTTGATCTGAAGGTAGTGAGGGGGTGGGTTGTGAAGATGGAAATGGGGGAGAGAATGTTCCAGGCAGGGGGAACGGCAGGCACAAGCCACTCATACACCCAGTTTCAACTAGTTTCAGTGGTTCAGAGACCCCTAAAGTCTGTCTGCATGTCCTTCCGTGGATCTCAGATGAAGAGTCTTTGAGAGAGGCCAACTCTCTTGGCTTACAGGTGAGGAAACAGATGCCCAGAGAGGGGAGGGCTTGTCCAAGGTCACACAGTGAGTTGGCCATAGGGCAGGGGCTGGAACCAGGTCTCCCCAGGATTTGTCCTCACCTTGTGCAGGAACCCTTTCTACAGCATCACCAGCCAGCAGCCATCTAGTTTCAGCCTGCCTGCTGCTAGTGACGGGCAGCTCATCACCTTATGAAGCCATGCTTTCCATTGTCTGGCGACTGCAGATGTGTACAGCTGGCTCCTCTGTTGACTTGGATTCTACCTCCCTTGGTCTTGGGCCTGGCAGCCTTTTCCTGTCTTCTTCAGGTTCACCATTTGCCACAAGACTGAGGTCATGAAGAACACCCTGAACCCAGTCTGGCAAACGTTCTCCATTCCTGTGAGGGCTCTCTGCAACGGGGACTATGATCGGTGAGATGAGAAAACCTTCCTTCTTTTTTCCCACACCTGT
>NW_007251811.1:214700-225020 GCF_000164805.1 Carlito syrichta
CTGCCCCTCCCCACCCTGCCCCGCCTCTCTCTCCCCAAAGCCAGAGCCATGAGGAGTGCCTGGGATCCCGGGGAAACCCAGGTGGGTGTCCTGGTGGCCAGGCCTGGAGCTCACCAGCTTGTCTTTTCATTGTTGAGCAAAGCCCTGCCCTGTGCCAACGGAGGGACAGATGGCAGCAGGGAAGAGGGGCTATTGGTGCAGGCAGAGTCTGTTCCTCACTAGCCTGATGCCTGGCCTGTGGACTCTGAGGAGTCAAGATCCCAGGGGTACTTCTTAATGCCTGACTGCCAAAAATGAGGGGTGAATGGGTGGGATGCAGAGAGCTTAGTATGTGCTAGCTATCATCATCATCATCATCGCTTGAGTGTAGATATCTGGTTTTTAATTCTAACTCTGTGACTAAAAATCACTGTCAACCTAAACAAGCTTCAACCTGTCGGACCCTCTGCTTCCTTATCTGTCAAATGGGGATTAAAACATCTGCCTAGCCAGGCTCGGTGGCTCAGCCTGTAATCCCGCGCCTTTGGGAGGCTGAGGTGAGTGGATTGCCTGAGCCCGCGAGTTCGAGACCCGCCTGGGCAGCGAGACCTCATCTCTACAGTAAATCAAAAAAATCAGCTGGGCATGGTAGCACATGCCTGTAATTCTGGCTCCTCGGAAGGCTGAGGAGGAAGGATCGCCGGAGCCCAGCAGGTCAAGGCTGCAGTGGCCGGGAGCGGCCACTGCACTCTAGTCCGGGCGACAGAGTGAGAATTCAACTCAAAAAAAAAACAAAAAAACATCCGCCTGCCTCAAAGGGCTGCTCTGACACCCATGTGGCATGACCTACACCAGGAGGATCTGGTGTGCATAAAATACCGAATTCAGCCTCTTGTCCGCAGATGTGTAGTGAACCCCTGTGGTGGGCCAGGCCCTGCACTAGATGGCTGGAAATCGGCAGGGAACAGACACACAATCCTCACCCCACCTTGTGGAGTTTACTTGCCAGTGGGGGAAGCAGACATTAATCCAATAATCACACAAAGAAACATGTAATTGCACGTTGCGGCAAGTGCCAGGAGAGAGCAGGGGCCACCAAGGATGGGAGCTGTGTGACCGTGTTGGTCTCTGTGGTGTCAGGAGGACGCATCCTGCTTTCCTGGGGGTTGCTGCAGCTCAGGTGGGAGAGTTGGGGTGTGGCTCGCGGGCAGGGCTGGCTGGCAGCCTGGAGGAAGCTGGGCCTCCACTGGCAGCTCATTCAGACAGGAACATGGGATTGTCAGCACAGGCACCTAGGGTGTCCTGGGGGCCTGTTTGCATGGCCGTGGACCTGAGGGATGTGTTAGGGGGAGGGCTCCTGGTACTCCTGTTTCCCTCCGAGGAACCCCTCAGGCTGCTGATCCAAGACGCAAGGTGGCTCCTTTTCTTGCATCCTGGCTAGGACAGAAAAGCCACAGTCTGTTCCACTGGTAACCATTGAGCGCCTACTGTGTGCCCAGCGTGGTGCCTCTGGCTGTGCAGATTTCAAGGGAGTGTCACCACTGCACTTCTCTCTTCCGGGAGCTTGTAGTGACCGCAGGGAGCTCAGATGTGCGTGTGTATCTTAGATAGCTAAATAATTGTGCAAGACAAGACTGGGGACAAAAATAGGCATTTGAGTCAAACAAGTCCCTGTTACACATCCGGCTGGGTTCTGGGGCTCTGGAGTGGGGGAGGGGTGGAAGGCAGGCTGGTTGGAGCAGCGGGGTCTAAAGGAGGCTCAGGGAAGGCTGGAAGGTCAGGGGAGAGGTGTCCTGGGGGCGGGGGCAAGGGAAGAGCAATTGGGATGGCGAGAGATGGAGAGAAAGAGGGAGGAGAGTCGGGGTGGGGGATGGGAAAGCATGGCCGCTAAAGTCTCACAGGGTGGGAGGGATTGGGGTTCCCTGACACAACTTCCCTGAGGTTTCTGGGGGCTCACTGTCCCTGTGAAACCAGATTTGTCTGGGTTGGGCTGCTGTCACTCTGGGAGCAACTCCCAGAGCCTCAGAACCCAGCTTTGTCAGGGACAGTGAAGGGGGCGGGGCACGGTTTGCTTCCCATCAGAGGAGGTGGGTGTTTGTTGGAAGGGGTGCAGGTGGATGAGGGGGAAGCTCGGGCGGGCCCCCACCTCTCTCTGCGAGCCAGAGTCTAGCCTCATCATCTCCCTCCAGGATGGCCAGCAGCTTGCACCCTCCGCCCCAGCTGGGCACAGATAGCCTGTGATGTGACTGACAGTGGTGTTAATCGAGGGGGCCAGGCATGTCACTCTGGCTCTGTGAGCGAGCAGGCCTGTCCCTCGTTCCCAGCCCTCGTGTAACCCACGCACCCAGAGCCACTCGGGAGGTGCCAGCATGGGGAGGGAGGCCCTCCAGGGCAGCAGGGGAGGGCCTGTGCAGGAAAACAAGGCCACCGTCCCTCTCCTTCCAAGGCACCTCTGGGATCCTCACAGAGCATAGTTGTATCCAGCAGCCATGTCTTCCTAGCCAGTCGGGCACCAGGCACGGGGCTGGGTGCCATGGTGGGGGCGTATTGAGCTGTTAGACCCAGCCTCTCTCTTAGGCTGCTCCCAGGCCAGTGTGAGGGGGACACGCCGGGGTCATAAGGATAGCAAAAGCTGCCGAAGCCCTTAACCATGGCCAGGCCTTGCTCCGGGCGCTTTGCTACAGGAACTAATTTAAGCCTTCCGGGAACTAGCTCCTTGGAAGGAGGCACTAGAGCTGTGTACATTTTGCAGGTAAAGAAACTGAGGCCCAGAGAGATGAAGTAACTTGCCCAGCTTCACGCTGCCAGCCGTAGAATCGGGATTTGGAGCCAGGCTGACCGGCTCTAGGACCTACACTGTTCACCCCCATGCTCCGTTGTCAAATAGCCAAGATGTGGCGTAACAGAGCCCTGACTGGGGTACATCTGCGGGGAGGCTCTCTGAGGGGCGCCTGGCTCAGGGGTTAGGAGCAGGTCTGCTTTGGGATTGGAAGTGGGGAAGCCAGGTGGAGTTGGTTTTAGTCCTGAAAGCATTAAGGGTTTCTGGCTTTAGCCCCAAATGATTCAGAAGGGAGAAGAGATGAGAATAGCAAGAAGGAAGACTCAAAAGACCTTAACATCTGCCTGCGAATGGCGCGTGAAAGACAAAGAAATAACGATTTGGAGCTTGGGGGTAGGAGAAGGTCTGACCACCGACAGAAATGGGGGCGGGGCCAGGAGCCAGCTTCTTACACAGATTTGCGTGAGGCCGTCTTCTTTCACGGCCTGTGTGCAACCCGTTTAAAAAATTATTCTTCTTAAGTTATCAGGGTTATGTTTGTTGTTTGAAAATGAACTGCTGCCATCGCGAGGGTTGGATAAAGAAGAGGTAAACATGGTTTTGGCCACGCCGAGTATAGGTGACCGTGGGCCAGGCACAGCTAAAGCAGGGGAAGGACAGTGTTCTGGGAGTTCTCAGGTGGTAGGTGGGCGGGGGTCAGGTGCCCCAGACCCCGTGGGGACGCCAGGGGCCAGGAGCAAGAAAGGAGATGGTCAGAGGACTGGGAGGGACCGCAAGGAGGGCAGCAGGTTAGGGAGCTGAGAGCGGAGAGTCAACAGAAGTGTTGACTGCTGTTGTGAGAAAGAAGGGTAGACGGCTGAGAGCTGGGAGCTGCCATTTTTTAGGAATGATGGGTGCAGACACTGGGGAATATTATTACAATGATGGAATATTTAGGACATGGGCCCAGTTGTGTCCCCATTGGCTTACATGCATTATCTTACGTTGTGAGTTTAAATTTCACAATAACCCTAGAAGGTGGGTGTTAGTGACTTGCCCATTTTACAGATGGGGAAACGGAGGACCAAATATTATGCAACTTGCCAGAGCAGGGAAAAACTCTAGTTCCTTTCTGTAGAAGTCGTCTCTGGGCTGGCACTTTGGTCTGCAGTCCCCCTGCCTTTGCTGTGACTACAGTCCACACAGGGCCAAACCTAAGTGACCCCCTGAGCAGAGCTGGAGTCAGAGGAGGTGACATTAGGGTCAGAGACAGTCCAGTTATCCGGGGGGGGGAGGCGGACAAAGTGGGGTGACAATAAGAGGCACTTCTCCTGCCTTTCCAGAATTTGCCCTGCCCTCTTCTTGAACATTCTGTGACTTGAGGATTTGTCCCTGTTAAATTTGTCTGGGTCGGGCTGCTGTCACGCACACCTTGATGTTGAATGAGTAGATTGTAAGAGGGTGTCAAAGGTCTGGAGTCCTCACCCGGAGAGGGAAGAGGGCTCACCACGGCCCCACACTTCAGTCTGGCACCCTGGCTGCACGACTTGCATCCTGCCTCGTGATGAGCACCCAGGAGGGCCAGGCACTGTACCAGGCATCTCCCACCAATGGTCTTGATGGGGGTGTCTCCTCATTCTCAGCCTGCACATGCAGAAGCCGAGGCTCTGGCAGGAGGTGAAGTCCCTGCAGTGCAGCCCGAAGGCGTACGGTTGTGAGTTGGGGGGTTGGGCGTTCAACCCAGGATGCCAGTCTCACTGCCTGCCCCCGGTGAGGCCCTGACCTCCTCTTTCTCCCTGAAGCCTCTGGGAGCATTGGACTGACTTGTCAGTTTAGGGCAAACCCCTCGGGGCCTGTCAACCCTTGGGACTTGTAAAGCTGGGAAATGTAGCTTCCTTGCCCGGGAGAGGCTCATTAGGAGACAGGCCTTACTGCTCAGGCTCAGAGGAGACTATAGATAGAGCTGGCTGGTGTGCGGGGGAGGTAGGGGGCGGCTGGGGGACAGCCTGGCATCATTGCCTGTGCCCCTCATCCCTACTGGCCAACCAAGGCTCTGTCATTCCGGTCCGAGGTGTCCAGTGGCCTGGGACTCTTGGCATCACCACTGACCGCTGTGTGATTCAGAGAAAGCCATGTGCTCTGGGCCTCCTGTTGTGATTTTTCTGGAACCAGGATACTGTTACGTCCATAGCCCATTTCTAGGAGATCTTGGTCAGCCAACAGACACGCATGCAGCACCTCATACATGCTAGGCACTGTCCTAGAAGCTAAAGATACAGCAGGAAACAACACACATGCACATCTCTGGCCTCACAGAGCTGACGTTTTCATGGAGCCTAGGAATTGTTTGCCAGGCAGGAGCTTGGAAAAAGGGGTCGAGTGTTTTAGACAAGAACAGAGAAACACGGGTCAAATGTTGCCCACAGGAGTGATAGAGTTTATTTCAACAGCAAAAGCCGGGCTCGGTGGCTCAGCCTGTAATCCCACGCCTTGGGAGGCTGAGGTGAGTGGATTGCCTGAGCCCGCGGGTTCGAGACCCGCCTGGGCAACTTGGCAAGACCTCATCTCTACAATAAATCAAAAATCAGCTGGGAGTGGTAGCACGCACCTGTAGTTCCAGCTATTGGAAGGCTGAGGCGGAAGGATCGCCAGAGCCCAGCAGGTCGAGGCTGCGGTGGCCAGGAGCAGCCACTGCACTCCAGTCTGGGCGACAGAGTGAGACTCCAACTCAAAAAAAAAAAAAAAAATAAGAAAAGAAATCCTATTTCAACAGCAACTCTGAAGCGGGTGTGATTTTTTTCCCATCTTAGAGGGGAGCAGAGTCTCCAAGGGTTAAGCCAGTTGCCCACGTACCTAGTACCCGAGAGAGCTGTGTCTGCCACCCAGGACTCCTCACCCCAGAGCCCAAGATCTTCCCTACCCGCTCACTGCCTCCCAGATTTGCATGCTGAGCCTTTTTATGCCAAATAAGATGTTCACTTTGTGGGCTGCAGAGGCCCAGTTCATTGTCCCATACCCTGAGACAAGGCTGTTCCCTTGAGTACTGTCCCCAGAAGTCATAGTCAGCCATGTACAAGCTTTTGTTGACCGTGTACTAAGGACCTAGGAGCCACGGCCTGCAGGTCATAAGTGGCACCTGCAGTGACCTCAGGCAGCCTGGCCAGGACTGGACAACCACAGAACTGTAAATAGAGAAGTCAAAGCTATGTTTTTTGCGCACCCCCCCCCCGCCCCCCGCCCTTCCCCTGTGTCTGGGCACCATTTCTCTCACCTCCTTATCCCCCAACGCTGGAGGTTGCAGCCTCTGAGCTAATCTGACTCCCAGGCCACAGCCATTCCTGAAGCCTCCGTGGAGACCAGGCTGAGGCTGAGCAGGAGTCTCAATCTGGGCTGCAAGTTCAAATCCCCTGGGGAGCTTTTAACAATCCCCATGCCCAGACTGGACCCTGGACCGATTGACTCTGAATCTCTTGGGTGAGGTGTCAGCATCTGTATTTCTAAAGCTCCTCAGGAGATTCCAAAGTGCAACCTAGCTTGCAAACTAGTGTTCTCATCTAGAGAAGGGCAGTGGCTCTAGCTGCAGGCTAGAATCAGTCAGGGAACTTTTTAAGCCTACCCAGGCCTGAGTCCTATCCAGACCAGTTAAATTAGATCCCCTGGCTGCTATCACCAGAATGTGCCTATAATTGGGGCCCTCCTACGGTCTCTGAGCACATGGCTGTCACCAGTCTAGTCACCTAAGGGGCTGGTGTTGGCGGTCAGAGGAGAGGTACCCCTTACTGGAGTCTCTGAGGATTCTCTGCAGGGCTGAAGGGCTCTGGGGAGTGACTGGGAGACTTCAGTCTTGTGAGGCAGTGGCCAGAGCCCTGGACTGGGGGTCAGAGACTTGGTCTCATCCCGGCTCAGACCCTCAGCAGCTGTGTGATTCTGGGTAAGCCACTGGGGGCCCTCAGGGCCTAGTTTCCTCATCTAAAAGCAAAGGTCGTCACTCTAGAACACACTCTAGTCACTAGGGAAGCCTTGAAAACTGATGACTCCTGGTGTTGCCCAGAGCCACGGGCTGGGTCTAGAAGTCTGTGTTTCTGGAAAACTCTCTGGTCAGATGCCACCAAGGTCACATCCTGCCTTGTCATTTCAGGAATTGGAAGTTGCAGAGCCCAAGGCAGCCAGGCTCATGTGTCCCCTGACTTAAGTAAATTTCACGCGAAGCCCATCTGAGTGCGGCCAAATGATAATGTGGAGGGAAGGCCGCATTTTTGTAGAGACCCTCACAGCAAGTGACTGGCGGGTTTTACAGACATATCTTTGCTGCTTTTCTGCAATGCCTATATTAGTCCTACTCTTTTTTTTTTTTTTTTTTTTTTTAGTTGGCGTCTCACTCTGTCACCCAGGCTGGAATGCAGTGGCATGCTTATGGTTCACTGCAGTCTCGACCTCCTGGGCTCAGATGATCCTTCTGCCTCAACCTCCTGAGTAGCTGGGACTACAGGCGCACACCACCATGCCCTGCTAATTTTTAAAAAATTTTTGTAGAGATGAGGTCTCACTGTGTTGCCCAGGTTGGTTTGAACTTCTGAGCTCACGTGATCTTCCCAGTTCGGCCTCCCAAAGTGTTGGGAATACAGGCGTGAGCCACCATGCCCGGCTGTTATCCCAGCTTTAAAATGATGGTTTGTAGCCGGCCTCGGTGGCTCAACCTGTAATCCTGCGCCTTTGGGAGGCTGAGGTGAGTGAATTGCCCTGAGCCCGCGGGTTCGAGACTTGCCTGGGCAGCGAGACCTCATCTCTACAATAAATCAAAAAATCAGCCGGGCGTGGTAGCGCATGCCTGCAATTCCGGCTGCTCGGAAGGCTGAGGCGGAAGGATCGCCGGAGCCCAGCAGGTCGAGGCTGCGGTGGCCGAGAGCGGCCACTGCACTCCAGTCTGGGTGACAGAGTGAGACTCCAACTCAAAAAAAAAAAATGATGATTTGTGGCTCAGGGAGTTTACATGACATCGCCAGGTCCCACAGCTAGGGGTCCAACGTCCAGACCCATGGCTGTCCAACTCTCCACCCCTCTCTTTGTGGCTTACCAGCCTAACTTTCCGGTCTTCCATTTTTTTCTTTCCACAATCATTCTCCTCAAAGAGACATCATTTTTTTATTTTTCACAAGAAGTTAAAGGATTCCTTTAAATGGTGGGCCTACCACATTTTGTAAGAGTTCTGCTTTACAAAATTCCAATCTGTGTACAACCTACCAGGCATTCCTTCACTGGATGTTGATTCTCCCCAATGTGGGTGAATCCGCACCCTGCCCCCCCATCCCAAGGAGGCTCATCTGAAAGGAGACAGCGCCTCCTTCTGGGGGATCACAGAACCCCAGGGCCGACTCCTGGCAGGCCCCAGGAGATGGGCAAGTTGATGGGATCCTCAAGGAAGACAGGCCCAGGCAGCTGCCTGTTGGCACCCCGTTTAGAACTGAAGGCTGGAGAACCCAGCTCCCTGGGCCTCTCCTGCCTCCCCAGACCCTGACCCCGCTGTGGGACTCTGGCGACTCCCCTGGCCCTGGGCGTCCCCAGAGGACTGAGCAGCTGGCACCAAGGGTTAACCGCAACCCTCTACCTCCCTCCTCTGGCTCTGGTCCGCTAGCCTGTTGCCATGGGAACGAGGCTAAAAATAAAATGGGCTCTCAAAGCCCAGCCCCATGCATAGGAGTCAAAACAAACTAATTAAAGCAGCCAGGCTAAAATGTGAAGATAATTACACCCTCACTCAGGAGCCAGTCGTGGAGATGGAAACGCTCAGCAGGCTGTCCCGAGTCAGAGCCCCTGGGCCTGGCCCTGCCAGGCAGGGCTGGTTCCCACACTCAGATCCCTCAGGCCCAGGGTCTCACCAAGCAGTCTCGTTACCCCTCCAGAGAAAAACCCACACTGCTTAGGCCTGAGATCCAGGGAGCAGCACACTCCTATCTTGTGGCTCCATTCCTCGTGAATCCCCTGTATGGCTTATGTCTCATCTGAGGTGGCCAAGGAGAAATGGGGGGAACCAACGCCTGAGGCTGTTTTTTTCCACCATCTCCACCATCTCCTTGAAACTCGGGGCAATCCTTACCCAGCTCTGGGCTGCAGCTATCCCTAAGACCTTGGCTCAAGGGCTTCAAGATAGTTGCTTTGTCTCTCCGGCTACTACCTCCCCTCCCGGGGGACCCTGAGGCCAGAAGGCTGTCCTTCATCTCCTTCTGGTCCAGGAGCACAAGGAGGGCCCTGTCCTCAGGCCACAAGGCCTCAGGGTCAGGCCCGTCCCACCCAGGGCCCTCTGTCTTACAGGACCATCAAGGTGGAGGTGTATGACTGGGATCGAGACGGCAGGTAAGCGGGCAGGAGGGAAGAGGACGGAGAGGGTGAGGGGGGATGGGGCAGCCACTAGGGAAGGGTGGGACCTTGCTCTCATGGTGCAAGGGAGCTGTGCCCAGGCCCCTACCTGCTCAGCTCTAGAGGGGCCCATTCATCCGCACCCAGCTCCACTAGGGCTTCCAAGGACCTATGTGCCACGGGATGTGGTCCAAGGGGTACAAGAGGTCTCCTTTTCCCCACATAGTGGCCCAGCAGCCAGGCAGGGCCTGCAATCTCCCCACGTCTGGCAGAATTGAGGATTTTCTGAAGGGTGCATGTTCTAGGGCACCGATACCGGTGACCCCTGAGCATTCGTGGACACATTCTGTGAGGCTGTCTGTGTAAGGCCTCGGACCAAGCATTGTGCAGTGACTGAGTGGGGAGGCCAATCATCCACGTGTAGCCTCATCGTCAGAGCAGCTGTTTGCAGAGAGCCAGGGCTGAGGGAGCAGGTCGTGGGGGAGGGTGGGCTTCAAGGCATGATGCAGCTGGAAGGAAGTGCCTGAGCAGGCCTATGTCTGGCTGGTGGAGGGTGGCTCCCACTCAGAGTCCTTGGGAGGCCGGTGCTTTCTCCTGTGGACCTGACTGCTGCCGAGAAGCCCATCCGCTTCACAAGAGCAGACTTCTGGGAGCTCTGGTTCAGGACCCTCCTGCTGGTCAGTGGAGCCAAATATATCACCCAGACTGGAGGGCAGTGGCCACTCCCAGCCACCGCAGCCTCGACCTGCTGGGCTCCGGCGATCCTTCCGCCTCAGCCTTCCGAGTAGCTGGAACTACAGGCTCACGCTACCACACCCGGCTCATTTTAATTTATTGTAGAGATGAGGTCTTGCCAAGTTGCCCAGGCTGGTCTCTCAAACTCGTGGGCAATCCTCAGGCAATCCTCTCTCCTTGGCTTCCCAAAGTGCTGGAATTACAGACTGAGCCACCGAGCCCGGCCTCTGTACAATTTTTTGCTGCACTTAAACTTACTCCAGAAGGTGTGGGACATAGCTCTCATTGTCTTTAAGCAAATGTTACTGGAAAAGAGATTAATGAACACTTTTTTTTCAACTTGTCACTAACTTGAAACTCAAATGAACATTTTTAACCTCGTCAGCTGAATTTAACAATTATTTTTAGGGTTTGAGACCAGCTTGGGCAAGACTTTGTCTCTACAATAAATCAAAAAATTAGCTGGGCATGGTAGCACATGCCTGTAGTTCCAG
>NW_007251811.1:225040-225883 GCF_000164805.1 Carlito syrichta
CAGCCTCGACCTGCTGGGCTCCGGCGATCCTTCCGCCTCAGCCTTCCAAGTGGCCAGAACTACAGGTGCGCGCTACCATGCCCGGCTAGTTTTTGCTTTATTGTAGAGACGAGGTCTCGCCAAGTTACCCAGGTGGGTCTTGCACCCACGGGCTCAGACAATCTACTCACCTCGGCCTCCCAAAGCGCTGGGATTACAGGCTGAGCCACCGAGCCCAGCAATTTTTCAACTTTATATAGAGACGAGGTCTCCCTGTGTTGCTTAGGCTGGTCTCGAATTCCTGGGCTCAAGCAGTCGTCCCACCTCAGCCTCCCAAAGTGCTGTAATTACAGGTGTGAGTCACCACACCCAGTCTATACGTCTCTTTTTCCTGGAATGCTCTTTTCTGTGTCAGCTGGGACAGCCACCAGCTGCCACTGGGTCCCACCATCATGCTGCTCGTAGTCTGAGGCTGAGAGCTACATGTGTAGACACAAGATTGTGTGAGCCCACAGTGAGGCAAGGTCCCAGGGACACTTCCTCGCATGACTCTTTGGGCAGACACCTGAGGCTGTACCTTGACCACTGCACTCTGGCAGGGATAGGGGAGGTTAAAGGAGCCCGCCATGGGGTCAGTGGGAGTTCTGCTCTGCACGATTTTTTATCTCTTTTTTGAGTTGGAGTCTCACTCTGTCATCTAGGCTGGAGGGGTGGCATGCTCCCCGCCACCCCAGCATCGACCTGCTGGGCTCAGGTGATCCTTCCTCCTCAGCCTTCCAAGTAGCTGGAACTACGGGCACATGCTACCACACCCGGCTAATTTTTTTTTTTTTTTGAGTTGGAGTCTCACTCTGTCACCCAGAC
>NW_007251811.1:226322-227744 GCF_000164805.1 Carlito syrichta
ACTGCACTCCAGTCTGGGTGACAGAGTGAGACTCCAACTCAAAAAAAAAAAAAGAATCTAAGTAGACGTTGGTCCTGTTCTTCCAAGGCCCTGCTCTTCACCAGGTGACCCCTGGGTTTCTTGTTCCTTGGATAGCACTGGGCTGTCTTCCCAGGGATGCAACCTGTCTGCTGGCATGTGCTCCTAGAGTGAGTCCCAGGCAGAATTGGGAGCCAGGGCAAGGGATGGGGGGGGGCGGGGGCAGAGTGCGGCCCAGTCTTGTCTCACCAGCATCTTCCCTTGCAGCCATGACTTCATCGGGGAGTTCACCACCAGCTACCGGGAGCTGGCCCGTGGGCAGAGCCAATTTAACATCTACGAGGTGAGGCGGGCGCCCAGAATCTGGGATTTGCACCGATGAGAAGCACCGTACCCACCCCCAAGTCACCGAGGACCGTAGTGAGCCACACACCAGGCTGGGGACTTTGTGTTTTCCTGGGCGGTGGATGCTGTTGTCCCATTCCACCGTTAAGGAGACTGAGTCTCAGAGAAGTGTGAGCACTTACTTGCCAAAAGTCCCACGGTTCAGGAAGTGGCAGAAGCAGGATACAAACGACCCAGACATGGCTAATTCCAAATCATTGAATTATCACTCCCTAGAGAGGTTCTGATGAAGTAAGCATAGTAGGAATGGGGGTGGGGGACAGCATAAGAGGGTTCTAGGCTCAAATTGTGAGGTTCTGAGTTCAAGGTGGGCCTCTGCTTTCCATCAGAACAGTCTCAGGGCCTGGTGGGTATCTTACCTTCTCCAGAAAGAAAGCCCGGAGATCAGGAGTCAGGATCACTGCCTTGGTGCAACCTTGGGCAGGGTTCCGACCTCTCTGGAGATAGTACCACTTGCCCTCAGGCATCAGTGTCTGCCACTGAACCTTTGCCTGTGTGTGCACTCCCTCCCAGCCATGCTCAGGTCCTGCTTCTCCGGGTGGTCCTCCTAACCACCCCGGCCTCCCATGTGTGCTCCCTCATCTGAACTTCTGTGGATGTCACAGTTCATGCCAAGCTCGCTCACTGGCGGATACTCACAACCCTAATCACTGCTTGGCTTCATCTCCTAACCCTACCATTTACTGGCTGACCTTGGCAAAGTCCCTGACCCACTCTGTGCCATGCAAACTGAGAATTAAATAAGTTAATGAGACAGCACCCAGCCCGGAGGTCACCACTGTCTTCTGTTGTCATCTGTCATCAGTTGTCATCTTCTGTGTGCCAGGAAATTCACGACATGACCATCTTACCGTACTGGTGCTGTCCTCACGCCAGCAGCCACTCAGCTGGTGGAATTAAGAGCTGGCTTTGAGCCGGGCTCGGTGGCTCAGCCTGTAATCCCATGTCCTTGGGAGGCTGAGGTGAGTGGATTGCCTGAGCCCGCGGGTTCGAGACCCG
>NW_007251811.1:228097-244434 GCF_000164805.1 Carlito syrichta
AAAAAAAAAAAAAAAAAAAAAAAAAAAAAGAGCTGGCTTTGAGTCGCATCCCTGAATCCGAATCCATGGATGCTTCTACTTCCTCATCCTGTATCTCTGTTCCGAGTGGGTGGGTCTTGGACTCCAACTTGACTTCCCAAGGGCAGGCGAGGTGACAGCCCTCTCTGTTGTCTCCCCACCCTAGCCCGGGCACTGCCAGACACACGGTAGGTGCTTGTTATACACGCACACGCTGAATTCAGCTGAACACGGCTGTCGTGGAGAGGGAGCGTGGGTGAATTGTTTGAAAGGGCTCTGATACTCACAGAAAAGTGCGTTGTTTTCTGCATCTACAGAGAGAGGGGCTGTCTTTGTCCTTGTCCCCCTCAACCCAGGCAGAGAGAAACAGACTCCACCCTTCCCTTCTCTGAAGAGATTTGAAGGAGGTGAAGGGAAGTGCTCTTGGAGTTTGGCTTCTAAAGGTGCTTGATGGGCCCAGAATGAGCTGTGATCTCTTGGGCGGAGAGCAGGAAGCGTCGGATTGATTTGTTTTCTCGGTTGCTGATCTCTGCTGCTTTGCAATCAGCAAGAACAGCTACCACGCTGGGAGGCAGAGACACTGTCTTCACACGTTGAAAGGCCATCAGGTGGAAAAGGAGTTCAACTCTGGCAGCCCCAGGGGGAGCCGGTTGGGCTCAGGAAGGCCTTGATAGAATAGTCAGTAAAGACCCATGTCTGGGACAGGCATCACCCTGGAGACAGGAACTCCATTGTCTGCAGGTCCCTTCCGAAACTCAGCCTTCCAAAACCAAGTACACTGGCTAAGCCTCGCCCACCACTCCTCTCCTCCCAGCGAGCAGGCTCAGTCTCTGGGCACCTTGGGAGTCATCTGTAACACCCCCCTCCACTCCACATCCAGCCCACAACCAAACACTGCCCTTCTACCACCTACATTTTCCTATATGTGTTCCCTTTATCTCAATCCACCACCACCATCCTCATCGTCACCCCTGGATAAGGCTCAGCAACTGCCTCCTCTTGGCCTCCCCGCCTCCCTCTGTCCTCCACATAATAGCCAGAATACTCCACCAAAATGGCCATCTGACCACATCGCTCCCCTGCTTTAAACCCGCCTAGGGCATCCTACCTACCATCTCGGCCTGGTTGACACAGGGGAGGTGGACGATTCCGAAAGATGCTCCCACCCCAGCTGGGATCCACCTACGGGATAGAGGCCAGCCTCCTTCAGGCAGGATCCTGTGCCCCCAGCCAGCCACCTGCAAGCTTGTATGTAAACAGACACTCATCAGGCACCACTGGGCACCTTGCAACAGTCACATTAGAGGGGCACCTGGGAACTGGCCCCTGCCGCTCTCCCAATTTCCTCCCCATCCTGCCATCTGGACTTTTCTAAACTTCCCGCTACCTCAGCCTCCAGGGCTTGATTCATGCTGGTGCCTCCACCTGGGCCTCCCTTCTGGCTTCCTCTCCTGGTTGGGATCTGCTGGTCCTTGGAGACTCCCTGTGGCTATTCCTCCTCTGGGAAGTGGCCTCCCTCTGCACACTCCCTCCACCCCAGAATCTCTCTCTCTCTTTTTTTTTTTTTAGTTGGAGTCTCACTCTGTCACCCAGACTGGAGTGCAGTGGCCGCTCCTGGCCACCGCAGCCTCGACCTGCTGGGCTCCAGTGATGCTTCCACCTCAGCCTTCCAAGTAGCTGGAACTACAGGCGCGCACTACAACGCCTGGCTAATTTTTTGAATTATTGTGGAGATGAGGTCTCGCCAAGTTGCCCAGGCGGGTCTCGAACCCGCGGGCTCAGGCAATCCACTCACCTCCTCCCAAAGCGCCGGATTACAGGCTGAGCCACCGAGCCCAGCTCACCCTAGAATCTCTTAGCTGCCTCTCCCCATGCTCCTGGAACCCCTGTGGCGATGACCTGTTTATGATGCTACCCCCTCCCCCCGAAAGACCTGAAGTCCTCAAGGGTGGGGCAGTGTCTCACTCACTGCTTCATCCCCAGAGCCAGCGTAGCTCTTGGCTCCTAGAAGCCCTTTGGCGTCCCCAAGCACAGGAGAGCAGGCCCCAGACCTGTCCTGGGGATCCCTGGGGGTGTCAGGAGAGGTAAGGAGGTGGCTTCGTGAAGGGGGCGGGTTCCTGGACTGGCCCCTAGGGGGTGCCAGTTCCCTGCATGGAACTTCACCTGGGCAGCCACTTGGAGCTGGGGAAGTTTATTCCTCTGGGGAGTGCATGACACCTTAGGGTAAATGGGGCAATTCTTCTGTGCCCACATCCCGTGAAAACCTGAGTGAGAACCTGAGAGCATCGCTTTGCTTTGCAACAGTCACATTAGAGGTGCAAACATGGAATCTAGGCTGGTTTAAAGATAACACAAGGCTTTGAAGAAATGTACTTGTGACCAGGTCTTTGGGATACACCCAGAGCCGCAGGAGCCTGGGTTTGTTCTCCTCAGCTGGGAGGGCTGCTTTGGAGGAAATGTTTGAGATGCACTCCATTCTAATAGCTCAACCCCCTCGAGGGACAGATCAGGAAACTGAGGCACTATGCAGCCTCGGAGCTGTGATTCTGTCCTCATCTCCGCACTTAGTAAGCTATCCTCCCATGAGTGTGTCTATGAGTACCCCATCATCTGGAGAGCCCTGTGGAGGGGGAGTCCTTCCATGTTAAAGAGAGTACTGCACGGTTGTTCTGGGCTTTTCTCTGCAGGCTCTCTCCTGTCTCGTACAGGCCCTTCGTTTCCGCCTGCACAGCCCACCAGAACTTTGAGCTCGTGCCCCAAATCCAAATCCCAAATCCCTCCTTCCGTGTACACCGTGGCCCCTCCCCCTCTCAAGCCTCCACAACCACCCCCAGGGCCTAAGACATGTGGTCACTTCTTGACAGTACCATTATTGCTATAGCTCAACCCTGTGTCAGCGCCCCCAGGTTCTCATTACCTCCCGTGTGGACTGGCAGTGGCAGCGATGGCAGTAACAGTCATTTAAGAAATAGCAACTAGCCGGGCTTGGTGGCTCAGCCTGTAATCCCGTGCTTTGGGAGGCTGAGGTGAGTGGATTGCCTAAGCCCGCAGGTTCGAGACCCGCCTGGGCAACTTGGCGAGACCTCATCTCTACAATAAAAAAAAAAATTAACCGGGTGTGGTAGCGCATGCCTATAGCTCCCGCTACTAGAAAGGCTGAGGCGGTAGGATCGCCGGAGCCCAGTAGGTCGAGGCTGCGGTGGCCGGGAGTGGCCACTCCACTCCAATCTGGGTGACTGAGTGAGACGCCAACTCAAAAAAAAAAAAACTAGCAACTGACGCTTACTTACCAAGTGCTGCACTCCAAGCCCTGTTCTAAACACTCACTTGCCTTAGCCCATTTAATCCCCGTACCTTTCTGTGAGGCAGGTACTTTTTATTCCCAGTTTACAGATGAGGAAACCAAGGCTCACCAAAGCTAAGTAACTTGCCTAAGGTCACACTGCCATGACTGGGTGGCAGAGCCAGGTAGACAGTCCCTGGATGTCCCTCTTCCTCCCCCATGCTCACCTCCACCTGGTCCCAGCAGCCTAGAGCCTGCTGTGTCTTGTCCCCTGCCTGCTTGGAGGCCATCAGCATTCCCTGCTGACTGCTGGGTGACATTTGGACATTTTACTTGGCATATTGGGCTCTCTTCCAGTCATCCCAGCTTACTCTTCCACCCTGTGTTCTACCATCAAACTGGACCCCGGTGCTGTGCATCGCCCTACCCCCACCCAGCATCTCCCATGACACTGAGGTCTGCATGCCTACAGTCTTCCTGTCCCTCAAAGTCAGCCTTCAAGGCCACCTGCTCTGAGAGTCTTTGCTGGTGCTCCCCTTGGATTGCTCTTTCTTTTCTCCAATTCCCCGATGCTTCTGATTCCCCTTTTTTGGTGGCCCTTGTCCCAAAGGATGTATGGCCCCAAGGATGTATCTTCTTTCTCCAACAGGGGCGATGATTCTAGGGGAGAAGAAATAGTACCCCCACCCGCCCCATCTCATAAATAGATATTAAAGGGATCTGTTTGTGTTTGTCATCAAGGCACTAACGTATGCACCACTGGCCTGGGAGCAGGAAACCTGGTTTATAATCCTGTCTCCACCCAGATTCCTGTGTGATCTTAGGCAAGTCACTTGGTGTCTCTGTGCCTTAGTTTCCTGATTACCAGAAGTAGATATCGATACTCATATTCAGAAGGAAGAGACCACAGCTAAAGGTGCAGCAGATCCAGGAGGTGTGGGGGAAGGGAAATGAGTTCACCAGACAACAACAGGCTGCGAATGCCCATTGAAATGTGACACACCAGTATGAAAAGTGCCTTGCTTGGAGAGAGATGGGGGTGAGGAGGGAAAGGTTATGCCTAGACTTCCCTTATTAAGAACAAAAATAAGCAGGGCGTGGCGGCTCACGCCTGTAATCCTAGTACTTTGGAAGGTAAGAGACAAGAGGATTGTCTGAGTCCACAGGTTGGAGACCAGCCCGGGCAACTTAGCAAGACCCTGGCTCTACAATAAATCAAGAAAAATTAACCGGGCATGGTGGCGTGCACCTGTGGTTCCAGCTACTTGGAAAGCTGAGGTGGAAGGATCACCTGAGCCCAGCAGGAGGAGGCTGCAGTGGCCGTGAGCATTCCACTGCACTACTGCCTAGGCGACAGAGTGAAACTCAGGCTCAAAAAAAGAACAAAAACAAAAAACAGCCAGGGAGGGTCCAAAGAGAGTCCAAAGATAGTAAGTATGAAAGTCCCATGGGTGACTCTCAGGGCAGGGTGACCCCAGTACTGAGCCCAGGGTTTCTCAGCCTTGGCACCACTGACGTTAGGGACTGGATCATTCTTTGCTGTGGGGCTGTCCGTGTGTTATAGGATGTCAGTAGCATCCCTGTCCTCTCCCCTCTCCCCACATGTAACAACCAAAACTGTGTTTAGACATTACCAAATGTCTCCTGGGAGACAAAAATCGCCCGCAGCTGAGTCCACCAGTAAGCCTTTTCTGAGCACCTACTAGGTGCTTAGCCCCGTGACTTGCTATCTGACCACAGATCTGGTTTGGAAATTAAAGCTTACACATGAAGAATAGTTAAGGAGGTTTTTATTGCCAAGTAGGGACAGTGAGGAGATGGAAGGGAGCCTCAAAGACCCCATGCAGCCCTTGGGGTGAGCCCAAAGGACAAGCAGGGAGGATTGGCATTGGCTGAGGGAAGCGGGCGAGTATTTGGGGTGAGGGGAGCAGGCAACCTGAGCCAACACAAGGGACAGGCACAGACAGGGCCTCTTTGCGACATCAAGGCTTCCCTGGCTGTGCTGGCTGGAGGGTGTGTATCAGGGATCGGTGGGAAAGAAGGTTAGATAAATATTCCTGGTTGATCGTGGGATGCTAGGTCTGACCGGGAGCCCAACTGTGTCACTGAATACCAGTCTCCCACAAAAGCTCCCTAGACCCTGCTCCCATGGCCCCCGTGGTCTCCACACCCCACACTGCTGGGATGGGGCTGGGACCACACCTGGGGGTTGGTGGAATCCCGACAGGCCCAGCCCTGACAGCTGGAAACACTCCTTCTCACCCAGTAACTGATTTTTCCTGCAGGTGGTAAACCCGAAAAAGAAAATGAAGAAAAAGAAATACGTGAATTCTGGCACTGTGAGTAGCCACCCCCTCTCGGCAGCCGGGTGTAGACGTTCCGAGCTCCAAGCTAGGTCTGGTGTCAGGGCGTCACATGTGTCGGGGTGTATCCCGGGGCAGAGTGTGGGAATCGGATGGGGAGAGAGGTAGGGGTGGGGAGGGGCGGGGCAGACCTGGGAGACAGGTGGTGGGGAGGGGTGAGGCCGACCCAGGAGAGAGGCAGCGGTGGGGAGAGGAGGGGCAGATGGAGTGATAGTGCAGGGAGGCCACGGTGCAGACCTTGCCACCGTCGCCGTGTGCAGAACGTGGAGGCGCAGAGAGAAACACCCACGGGGCTTCCTTCGGGAAGGAAGAAGAAAAAAGTCACATTTCTCGGGGCCCTACTCTGGGAAATTCCCCATTTAGGTGCTTTTCACAGACTGTTTCCCTGAGAGGCGGGTATCACCAGCCCCTCGTCATGAAGGAGGAAACCAAGGCTGCAGGCGGGGACGTGACTCAACCAAGGTCACACAGCTAGAAGCTTGTAGAGAGGGAGTCAACGCTGCATCTGACTCCGGAGCCAGCCGCTGCTATGGGCACGGCCCCTGCTTCACCGTGACCACTCTGGGGTCACACACTGGCCCCATGGCTTCTGTGGGCTGGTCTTTGGGACGGTCACGCATTGATTCAATACATATTTACTGGGTACGACTGTATGCCAGGTGCTGTTCTAGGAATAGGGGATACAGCTGGGAACAAGACAGACCCAAATCCTGGGTGCTTATGTTCTAGTCGGGGTAGACATATATATTACACATATATGTGTGTGTGCACACACGTACGCACACAAACTTGTGTGTGTCGGGGGTTATGAGCACTATGGGTAAAAGTGAAATCAGGTAAAGGGATAGGGAATGGCGCGAGTATTGAGAGAATTCTGGCTGTAGAGAGCAGCATGTGCAAAGTCCCTGAGGTTAGAGTCCCCAGTGCATGTATCGAAAAAGCCGCTGACTTGGCAGTGCAAGCATCCCCGACTTCATGCTCTTTGTGTTCCTTCTCCACTCTGCAGCCCATGACCCCATTAGCTAATGCAGCCGAGCTTAATCACTCAAGTCAGACAAGACTGTAACTCCAGACCCAGGAGAGGCCTTAGGGAGCCCTGGGGTTCCTTTGAGGAACCTCATTTTCTCCAGCTGTGAAATGGGGCCAATCATCCCTACCCTGCTTATTGCACAGCGTGGCTGTGACAGCCACGTGAGAGGCAATCTTGTAACTATAAAGTACTCTCCTCCTTCAAAGGGAACTGGCTTCGCTGATTGTAACTGTTTGGCAAACTCAGGCTTGGAGTAATATTCTGCTCTGTTCAACGCTGCAGTGTTTCTTATGGGGGATCCTGTCAGCGTTTGGGCAGGCTGATTCTTCATCTCACTGGACTTCCCCATGTACTATAGGATACTTAGCGCCCCTGGCCTCTACCCCTGTCTTTCAGTGGGGACCCAGTCATTATGAGAACCCCCAAAACTCCCTCACATATTTTGAAATGCCCCTGGGGGAAGCAGCACCCTCCCTAGCTGGAAAAGGTTTGAAAACCACTAATCTTGCCCAGCCTTCTTTAGAGGTGAAGAAACTGTGGCCCAGAGGGGGAAGGTGATTTGTCGAAGGTCACACAGCGAGTTAGGGACAGAGCAGGTCTAGGCCCAGGTCTCCTGATTATACTCTAACATTTGCCAATCTTCACTGTGAAAAACCACCCAGGATCCATGGTGCTTGTTAGAATACAGATACTCAGGCCAGTGCCCTGGACTTCTATGTCAGGAGGCCCAGGAATCTGTGTTTCACGTTTCTCATACTTCACTTACTGTGTGCAGAGCTCCCGGGGGAATCTTGTTAAAATGCCAAGAATCTGCATTTCTAATCAGCATCTAGGAGATGCCAGTGCTGCTGGTCCAGGAACCACACTTTGAGTAGGTGAAAGTCTGCTCTCACCCTGCAAGGCCCCGGGTTAATCCATGTGGTCAGACCAGTTAGAGAATTGCTTCATCCTGGTGGGTTGGGGCAGCGGTCAACCCTGACTGCAGGTTAGACTCATGTGAAGAGCTTAAAGAAAAACAAAAAAGGATCAGGCCAGGCTCAGCAGCTCACACCTGTAATCCCAGCCCTTTGGGAGGCAGAGGCAGGAGGACTGCTTGAGCCTAGGAGTTCGAGACCTAGGCAACATAGTGAGACCTCATCTCTGCAAACAATCAAGAAATTAGCCAGGCATGGTGGCACGCACCTGTAGTCCCAGCTACTGGGGAGACTGAGGTAGAAGGAGGTTGAGGCTGTGATGAGCCGTGATCATGCCACTGCCCTCTAGCCTGGACAAGAGAGTGAGCTCGTGACTCAAACAAATAAATACATAATAAAATGGAAGACCAGCTTAAAAAAAAATCTCTGAAACTCTGATGTAGCCCCAGAAACTGATATAATTGGTCTGGGCTGCAAGATGATTTAAAAGCTCCCCGGGGAGCCTAATTGATCATTACTGGGGTTGAAGACACTGTCATGGTCCACGCCTTGTGAGTCTGAGCTGGTGCACTTGGAAGGAGGCTTTGTGGTGCATCCAGGTGTCTGACACGGTTAACTGCAGCGGGTGGGGGGCTCCAAGCCCCACTCACAGATCCTTCTACTACTGTTCAGGCTAATGGCTCAACAGCAAGCCCATAAAAATGGTGGAATCTGCACCAGTAGGGGGCTCTCACACTACTGGAAAGGAGTGAGTTCTCTTTACATAGGTCCTCTGCTCCGATCTTGCCTTACTTCATTGCTTTAGGATGCTGGGTTTTCATTTAGGATCATGTCCATGATCCTAAATTATCATTGTAATGAGCTCCCAGATCGAGAAAGCCATTGCCAATGTTGTTCAGAGCGGGGCACAGGTCACGGGGCTCTGCTTGGGAGAAGGGTCCTTGGGTGGCCAATTATCTCTGGAGAAAGGATGGGCTGCTGAGAGGGTGGACATTGAGAGACACCAGAGGGTTGAGCCCAAACCAGTGAGGTTTAAGGGAGGCACACAACAGAGGCATGTTTCAGGATTGATAGAATAGGATGAATAGTTAGAAGTGTGGAGCTTGATGGCACTGGTGGGTCGTTAACCTGTGTCAGGAAGGCCCTCCTGCACTCCACACCCCACCCCAGGGCCTTGGGGCTGGACAGGCAGTGCCCATTACAGGAAACTTGTGCCCTTGGCTTGGGCCCCTTTGCTCCAGTGATAGAGATGGGGCCCTTCCATCAAGGTCAAAAGTGCAGTCTCTGGAGTCAGACAGACCTGGGTTCAGATCCCCACTCGGTCCTGGCAGTGTCCTTGGGCCTGTTGGGTCACCTCTTGCAGCCTCAGTTTTCTTGGCTATAAAATGGGGATAATCATAGTGCTTCATAGGGTGGTTGTGGGCAGTGCATGCTCTGATGTTCTATAAGTGTCAGCTCTCCCATCATAAACCCTCTCCCCCTGACCTGGTGCTCCCGCTGACCAGGTTTCCTTTTGTCTTCAAGGTCACCCTGCTTTCCTTTGCTGTGGAGTCAGAGTGCACCTTCCTTGACTACATCAAAGGAGGGTGAGAAGAAATTCAGTCATTTCGTTGGCCTCGGGGAGAGGGAAGGGGTCCCCCATACAGACTTGACGGGCTCCGGCCCCACCCTGGCCTCTTGGAAGCCCTGTCCAAGGCTGCGGTGCTGGGCTCTGAGCAGACCCTTGTGTCTGGGCTGAGACAACTCTCCCAGATCCCTGCATACCCCTGGGTCCTGAGTGGCTGCAGAGGGAATTCCTGAGCCAAGGAAGCTGGTCTGGGTCACGTCAGGTCCCCATGCAGAGACGGGACCTGGAGGTGGTAGGGATTCTATGACACAAAGAGTCAGGGGCTTAGGGAGGAGGAAATAACCCTGGACTAGGAGTCAGGAGGCCCCTCATTGCCATGAATTTGCTGGATTACTTTCGGCTAGTCATTTTCCCTCCCTAGGGATCAGTTTCCTCCTCTGTACACAGAGTTCAGAGTAGGTGAGTTTTAAGATTCCTTCCAGCTCTGATCTTGATACCTCTGATCCATCTTGGGGGAGCAGTGATTAACTTGCTTGCTGTTATCAGGGAACCATAAGGGGCAGTGGGATTGGGAGTGAGCCAGGAATAGTCCTGGGGCCGGCAGGTGGTCAAAGACAAGTTTAAAGAGCAAAAAGAGCCAGAAAAGATGGTGACCGGCCCAGGCAGGTGGGGAAGCCAGGAGGCTCCAACCAACAGCTCACAGAGAGAGTCTGACTCCAGATGAGGGCCTGCCCAGCATGCTCCCTGCCAGGACAGGTGCCAGGTCAGGGCGTGGGCAGCCAAGAGCCCGCAGGTGACTGCACCTGTCTGGAACAGAGACAGACAGAGCAGCTGCCAAAGGCTCAGCCCAGCCAAGCAGGCACTTGGCTGCCTGGTTCTCCAGGGCAGAGGGAGCAGTCGGGCCCTGGGAAGCTACACCCACTTTCCCATGACACGGCTCCCTGCCGCCATGAACTTGCACAGTCCCAAGGCTGCAGGCTGTCCTAGCCACTGAGCACACACAGCCTCCCTCTGTCCACCTGCTCCTCCTGTTGGCTGACTCTAGAGCCCACCCTTGCTCCCTCCCTCATCAAGACCGCTCCCTCTCTATCCCGCAAAACACCCACCCCTTACCCACCTGGCAATTTTCAGACAACCCTCATCCTGTTTATCTTCTCATTTGCATAATAGAATACACCCAACTCACAGAACACCATGGGCAGGGCCAGGATGATCATCTCCATTTTACATAACTCACCTGAAGCCACATGCCTCTGGGGGGGGGGGTTCTTTCTGTCATAACATGGTGCCTTTCATTCCATAGTAATGAATAATAATAATAATTCTGGCCCTGCCTGCCTCCCAACTACCAGGTGGGGTGGGATGAAATTGGAGACTCTTGAGTGAAAGGGCTGGAGGCTATGAGCTTCGTTGAAAGAAGCCCTCAGAGGCTGGGAGACCAGCAAGGGAGGCCAGGAGACTGGCGCCTGTGCACTGGGCCACTTAGAACCACAGAGCCTGTCTTCTCCAACTCTCTGGAGCACGTGGGTGAGAGAGCTGGCTCCAGGGAGTGAGAGCCAGGCGTGCATGTCTAGGCAGGAAGCTGAGGCATGTGTCTAGGGATCCTGGCCTCCTTCACCTGCCCACCTGGACCCCTGTGCCCACGCCCACACTCCCCAGAGGAGGAGCTGGTTGCTCAGCAGCCTGTGTTCCGCCCTTAGGCAGGAGAGACTAGGCTGCAGGGAGTCATTTTCCCACAAAAGGTAACCTGCTTCCCAGTTGTTCCCTTCCCTGAGTTTTTCCAGAGCCCACAGCAGGGGGGAAGGACTAGTTAAGGAGTAAGGCTGGCCTTTTCCCCTCACCCTGTATTTGGAAGAGTCTGTCTGATGTTGTCCCTCGGCTGTAGTGGTGCAGGCCAGAACCATCCTCTCAAGGGTGGCCTGGGGAACAGGGCTCTTACCCTCCACATGTCTTCCGTCCTCGAACAAAGACACACTCTATATTCCACGCGGAGAGACGACAACAAACAGCAGATGGATGTGGTAGGTCAACTGCTCAACTGCTGTAACATGTAATCCTCTAACCTCAAGCCTTAATACATAAAGCATTTCTTTTTTGTCTATGGGACGGCAGGGTTGGGTAGGGAGATGATCCACATAGTCATTCAGGGCTCCAGGCTCTTGCTGTCTGGTGGTTCCTTCTCTCTTAGAACCTGGAGTCCACTTGATGCTCTGCCCCCAGCAGGAGAAGAGGGGAAAGAGGGTGGGGAAGACTATCTGAAGCCAGAAGATCCCAGATTGAGTCTCCTGGTAATCATGTCCTTGACCTTTCCCGGAGGGTTGGGGTCCCATGAGAAGCAGCTCAACTGTGATCAGGTGGAGAGAGGACTGTGTTTCAAATGGGGACCTTCTGCTAAATGCAGGTGAGGTGCACTCTACGCCATCCTAGCCTCAACTGAGAAACTCTAGGACAGGGTTTCCCCAAGTGTGATTCCAGAACCCCTCTTCAGTGTCCTCGGATGAAAGAGGTGGATGTTTGCTCAAAAGTCAGCTTCTAGGCCCCTCTCCAGACCAACTGAATTGGCATCTCTAGGGTGGGACTCTGGAATCTTCTTTTTAAACAAACTCCCCTGATGATTCTATGCTCACTGTGGTGTTAGAGCTTTATTAGGAACTCATGCCTATCAGCTTTGTCCTGTTTGGATCTGTAGAACCTAGAACAGCCAAGCCCTCAGTGAGGTTCAACCCTGAATCTGAATCCTCAAAACCTAACCTTTTATTATGGAAAACATCAGACACACACAGTAGGGGACAAAAGATATGATCACCCCCAAGAGTGTTTTACTCAGCTTCAATTACCAACTCACAACTGGTCATGTTCTATGCCCACTCCCTTTTATTCCGTGATTTTTAATTTTTTTAATTATTTATTTATTTTTTATTTTTTTGAGTTGGGATCTCACTCTGTCGCCCAGACTGGAGTGCAGTGACACGCTCCTGGCCACCACAACCTCGACCTATTGGGCTCCGGTGATCCTTCCGCCTCAGCCTTCCAAGTAGTTGGAACTACAGGCACATGCTGCCACGCCCGGCTAATTTTTTTCTTTTTATTGTAGAGATGAGGTCTTGCCAAGTTGCCCAGGTGGGTCTCGAACCCGCGGGCTCAGGCAATCCGCTCACCTCAGCCTCCCAAAGCATGGGATTATAGGTTGAGCCACCGATCCCGGCTGATTTTTGTTTGTTTGTTTGTTTGCTTGGGTTTTTTTTTTTAGTCAAAGTCTCACTGTCACCCAGGCTGGAGTGCAGTGGTATGCTCACGACCATAGCAGCCTCGACCTACTGGGCTCAGGGGATCCTTCTGCCTCAGCCTTCCTAGTAGCTGGAACTACAGGCATGCGCCACCATGCCCGGCTGATTTTTTTATTTATTGTAGAGACAAGGTCTTGCCAAGTTACCCAGGCTAGTCTCAAACCCCTGGGCTCAGGCAATCCTCTGGCTTCCTCATCCCAAAGTGCTGGGATTATAGACAAGAGCCACCACGCCCAGCCCATCCAGTGATTTTTAAATTTAATTTTTTTTTTTTTTAGTTGAAGTCTCTCTCTGTCGCCCAGGCTGGCCTTGAACTCCTGGGCTCAAGCAGTCTTCCTGTCCCAGCCATCTGACTTCCAGTTCTTTTGAAGCAAATCCCAGCCATCATAGTTCATTCCTGAATACTTCACAATGTAGCTCTAAAATATAAAACATAACTACAGTACCATCACCACACCTAAAAAATGAACAGCTCCTGAATCCCAGACCTAGTTGGTGTGTTCACAGTTCCCTAGTTGTCTTATAAAGTTTTTTCATTGGTTTGCTTGAATCAGAAATCCAGGCCAGATCTGTCTATTGCAATTGGTGAATTTGTCTCTTAACTTTTTTCATCAATTGGTGTCCCGAAGCGACCTGAATGACTTGCTAAGCAAAATCCTGCAAGAGGCTCTGGTTCAGTAGGGCTAGAGGCGGCCTGACGTCCCCGCAAGTCCCAAGCGATACGATGCTGCAAAGGCTGACTGTGTCTCTACAAAGTCCCCCCAGACTGGATTCTGCTGGCTGCATCTCCTGTAGTGTACTGAACGTGTTCCTCTGTCCCCTGTATTTCCTGTAAACAACTAGGAGATAGCTTTTAGAGGCTCAGTCGGATTCAGGCTCAATTTTTTTGGCAAGACGATTTCATGGGGGTATTTTGTTCTTTCCTCAGGAGAAGCATAATGTCTGCTTGTCTTTTTTTTTTTTTTTTTTTGAGTCTGGGTCTAACCTCTGTTGCCCAGACTGGAGTACAGTGGCACGATCACGGCTCACCACAGCCTCAAACTCCTGGGCTCAGGCGATCCTTCTGCCTTAGCCTCCAGAGAAGCTAGGACTACGGGCATGTACCACGCCTGGCTATTTGTTTACTTTTTTGTAGAGATGAGGTCTTGCTAAGTTGCCTAGGCTAGCCTCAAACTCCTATTGTCAAGCAATCCTCTCACCTTAGCCTCCCAAAGTGCTGGGATTATAGGCATGAGCCACCGTGTCTGGTCTTTACTCTCTTTCTTTTTGTCAAATACGTTTTCATCCTAAATCTGACTCCAGACTTGAGCCAGAAATCCAGTGAGACTTGACCTCACTCTGTCCACTCAAGTGGGCCCAGGGGAGAGAGTTTGGGGAGGAAATAAGTAGATTGTAGCCATGTGCCCACACTGAACAAAATCATCTTCAAAGAGCTTTCACACTGCCTAGCTCCTCTGACACCCACAAATCCTTTAGACGGGGGTGGTAGTGGCATTATTATCCCAGTTTCCCAGAACTGGAAGGAGATGAGTGAATTTACCAAGGCCACATACCTGACAAACTGTGGGGCCAGGGTGATGGCCAGATTTCTCCCCCTGTCCGGTGCTGTCTGCCCGCCCATGGCTCTGCCTCTCTCCAGGTGACTCCCCTGCTGTTCTCTTTCTTCTAGGACCCAGATCAACTTCACCGTGGCCATTGATTTCACTGCTTCCAATGGTGAGTGGGGGATGGGCAGAGGAGCCGGATTGGGGCAGGGAGGTAGGGATGTGGCAGTTGCCCTGGCTGGGAGCCACATCTCTCATATTCTCTGACCTCTTCCTCATCAAAGAGGAGGTGCCTAGGCCTGGAGAAACAAAGATACAACCAAGACGGAGGACGTATCCCCTGATGGGACCCTTGACACTAACAAATCTGGGTTCTGCGAATATATGCCCTGAGCCACGGCCTTGGTCTTGAGTCTCTCTAAGTATACCCTGGACCTATGGAGAGCCCTGGGGATGAGATGTTTCCCCTCCCAGGGCCAAATCCTGCCTCGTCTATCACAGTCCAATCCACAGGCTGGAGTGGAGGACTAGACCCCCGACAGAGTTCTGTGTTCCTCAGATGGGTAGGACCCAGCCCAGGGAGCCTGGTGTTTAACTGCTGGGGCTGCCCTGGCTTCCTTCCTTCCTCTGTTTCTCCAGGGTCAGGCTGTGGCCCGCCAGGAGCAATCACGGTAGCTGTTGGAAACATCACCCTTCTTGGGTTCTGAACCCCCGTTTACGGTGCTCAAGGCTCTTTTTTTTTTTTGAGTCGGAGTCTCACTCTGTCGCTCAGGGTGGAGGGCAGTGGCACACTCACAGCCAGTGCAGCCTTGACCTGCTGGGCTCAGGCGATCCTTCCACCTTAGCCTTCCAAGTAGCTGGAACCACCATGCCCAGATAATTTTTTTATTTATTGTAGAGACGAGATCGCACCATGTTGCCCAGACTGGTCTCGAACTCCTGAGTTCAGGCAGTTTTCTTGCCTTGGTGTCCCGAAGTGCTGGGATTATAGGCGTGAACCACCATGCCCGGCCTAGAGCTTATTTTTATACCAGTCCTCAGAAATACCCAGATTTTACACTCCTCATGCATGTCAGAAGCTCCTCCTGGCCGGGCTCGGTGGCTCAGGCTGTAATCCCAGCACTTTGGGAGGCCAAGGCAAGAGGATTGCCTGAGCCCACGGGTTTGAGACCCACACAGGCAACTTGGCGAGACCTCGTCTCTACAATAAATTAAAAATTAGCCGGGCATGGTAGCATGCACCTGTAGTTCTGGCTACTTGGAAGGCTGAGGTGGAAGGATCACCGGAACCCAGCAGGTCAAGGCTGCGGTGACTGGGAGCATGCCACTGCCCTCCCACCTGGGTGACAGAGTGAGACTCCAACTAAAAGAAAAAAGCAGCAGCAGCAGCTCCTGCTATGGTGCAGGTCCTAGTATCATAGAGTGTTGGGCTATCAGAGCTGGGAGAGGCCTTAGTAATAATAGCAATGATGAGAGTTGTAATAATAGCACCTATTTAACCCTCACATCAATCCTTTGAGATGGGAACCACTATTGCTCCCATTTTACAGATGAGGCGACTGAGGCTGAGAGGTTAAGGAACTCATCCAAGATCACACAGATAGTGGGAGGTAGACTTGGGACTGGTACCTTGGCAGTCTGTGCTGTACTGCCTCTCATGAACTAACAAAGAGGTAAAAGATGGACCATCTTAGGAATGACAAGGGCTATGGGGGAAAAAATCAAGCCAGGAAGAAGGGTGGGGAGGACTGGGGGAGGCTATAACTTCAGAGGCTGCTCAGAGAAGACTACACTGAGAAGGTGAACTTGAACAGAGATCTGAAGAGGCGAAGGAGCGGACCGCATGGACGTTAGCGAGAACGGCCATTGCCAAGGTCCCGAGACCGGAATGGCAAGGGCTGGTGAGGCCGGGACTGACAAGGATGATGGTGGGAGATGAGAGGTAATTGGAGACCCGGTCACAAGGGGCCTTGTGGGCCTTTGTAAGGACTTCAGATTGTATTTCAGGAGACGGGAGCACTGAGTGTTTTGAGTGGAGGAGAGGCGTGATCTGTCGGACTGAGACTGAGACTCAGCAGGCTCTTGCTGGTGCGCTGAGCACGGGCTGCAGGTGCAAGTGAGGAAGGAAGTGGGAGGGCAGCTAGGAGGCTGTCGCAACCCTGTGAGCAAGAGGATGATGGTGTCGCGGAGCAGGAGAGAAGGAGGTGGGGCTCTGGATCAATCTTGGAGGTCCAGCAGCCAGGATTTGCTAAAGGATTGAAAGAGAGGAACCGCCGGGCTTGGTGGCTCAGCCTGTAATCCCGCGCCTTTGGGAGGCTGAGGTGAGTGAAT
>NW_007251811.1:244587-258771 GCF_000164805.1 Carlito syrichta
AAAAAAAAGAGAGGAACCGAGGATAAATGAAGGTCGGGTGCCCTTGGACACCTTCTTCTGCATCCGAAATCCAGGATGCCTTGGAGAGTCCAGGCCGGCAATTGTCCTCACGTCCTGTGTTGCAGGGAATCCCTCGCAGTCCACATCCCTGCACTACATGAGCCCCTACCAGCTGAACGCCTATGCACTGGCGCTGACCGCCGTTGGGGAGATCATCCAGCACTATGACAGCGACAAGATGTTCCCCGCCCTTGGCTTTGGTGCCAAGCTGCCCCCAGATGGCAGGGTGTCCCACGAATTCCCGCTGGTAAGATGTCCCGCTGGTGGGCAGAGGATTGGCCGGGCTGGGGATGTGGTGGCAAGCCCGGGGGTGGGGGACATTTCCCCTCCTCTGGGCCTAGGGACTTAAGGCGCAGCCCATGTGGGAGTGGGCCACCTGCCGTGCATGTGGAACTTGCATCAAGGCCTCCAGAAACCCGTTCCCCACCCTGCTCAGAAATGCTCGCTCTCCAGAAATGCTCGCTCTCTGAAGCCACCCACAGCTGGCTCTGGCCTCCTTGTGCCCAACAAGAGTCAGATGGAGGGGGAGGGGCCTATGGCCGACCCCCCTCCCAGGGCCCCAGGAGAGGAGATAAGGGGGTGCAGACTGGGTGTGAGCAGCCACAGATAGTTCCAGGAGTTGCTTGAGTCAGTGCTGAGATGCGGGGAGGGGTGTGAGGACCCTGTGAGGCTGTGGAATATGGTGTCGTCTGGGAGTCCCGGGCCCCATGGAGATGACTGCTCAGGCCACCCCCTCTGGCTGGCTTCCATGAGCTGGGGACACTCAGGCACAGCACACATCCTTCCGGTGCCTGGGAGTACCAGGCACTGTGCTGGGCACGAGACACGTGAGGACAGATCAGCCGCAGGTCCTTGCTGAGTTGCTTAGACCCAGCAGTCATTTTGGGGCATGGTGGGTTTGCCTGAGTTTCCCTGACGGAAGCAGCCGGGGTTCTTGGGGTGCTTCTGAGCAGGTGCAGGGAGTAGAGCAAGGAAGGGTCCAGCATGGCCCCTGCTCACCCGAAGCATGCACGGCACTCCTGGGGGACCCTGGGACCTCCCCCCCAACCAGCCACCCACACCAGGGAAGAGCCCAGGATAGCCCAGGCCCACTGGGCTCTGCACCTGGGCTCTGCTCCACACATCACCCACTGCCCCCATCCTGGGCTCAGCCTTCCTGTCCTCTCTGCCCCCAGAACGGCAACCAGGAGAACCCCTCGTGCTGCGGCATCGACGGCATCCTAGAGGCCTACCACCGCAGCCTGCGCACGGTGCAGCTCTATGGCCCCACCAACTTTGCCCCCGTGGTCACCCACGTGGCCAGGTGAGTGCCAGGTCACACCCTGCCCTCAGCTCCCGGGCCCTCTGTTTCCACACCCACTGACTCTGGACGCCGGGGGGAGTTTCTTCCATTGCCTTGCCTTTCAAGGAGCCGTGCCCCTGAAAAGATGCCCCAAGAGCTTTCAGGGTCCTTATGGGAGGGGGATCAACAAGCCCAGAGGCCCCTCTAGCCAGCTCTCACCCTGCGTCTGCCCACCCCAGGAATGCTGCGGCCGTGCAGGACGGCTCCCTGTACTCCGTGCTGCTCATCATCACGGACGGGGTCATCTCAGACATGGCACAGACCAAGGAAGCCATTGTCAACGTGAGTGAGGACAGCGGGATGGGGTGGGAGGGGAAGAGTGAGCGGGGGCAGTTTGAGGCGTCTCCTCCCCCTGGGTGTCCCCTTCCTTCTTTAGGGATACGGCGGGGCCTTGATTCTCCTTTCCCTACCTCAGTGGCACCCACTGGCCTCGTCCACCTCCCGGCATCTGGCCACAGAGCTTGGTGGGAATTGCGAGAGGGCCGGGCAGTGGCGGTTGGGGGCGGAAGCGGCTCCCAGCCCACAAGGGATCTGGCTGTTACGCTGTGTACCACCTCTTAGTCATGCTGGGTGGTCCACTTCCTCCAGACCCCCATGGCTTCCTCACTAAGCCGTCTCTAGGACGCTGTCCCAGACCTCAGGCTGGCCTGGCCAGGAAGAGGGTGTGGGAGGCCCGGGGCAGGGGACACCCAGGCACATGGCTCCCCTGCCCGGTGGCCGCCCCGTAAAAGGGGCCCCAGCTGCAGCTGTGCCAGTCCTTCCTCGGAGCCACGTAAAAGAGGGTCCCCCAGAGGGAGGTCTGGCAGCAGGAGAGGGCTCCCAGAAGCAGCCCTGGGATCTACCTCCCCTGCCTCCGTCCGCTTCCTCTCCTGGCTCCATCTCCGTTTCCCTGGGTCTTTGTCTCTGAGTGGCCTCTCCCTCCCCCCTTTGCTATGTTCCTCCCTCTCTCTCTCCTCCATTCCCTCTCCAATTTTTCCCTCTCCCCTGCCTCTCTCCTTTTGACCCACCCCTCTCTGTCCCTTCTTTTAACTGGCGCCCGTTGGGCCGGACTTTCCCCTGCCTCGTGCCGTCTCCCAGGCTGCCAAGCTCCCCATGTCCATCATTATCATCGGCGTGGGCCAGGCAGAGTTCGACGGTGAGTCCGCCTGCCACCCTCCCTCCTCTCCCTCCTGTCCCCCCGCCCCCGCCCCAGCTGTCTCCCCCAGAGGCTCCAGGTCCCCTTCCCAAAAGAGAGAGCTCACGCCTGGGCGTGTGTGGCTGTCTGGGTGAGTGTGCAGGGCGTGGGGGTGCATTTGTTTGCGCAGGGAGGGGTGTGTCAGGGTGTGCACCCACACCCTCGCCCCAAGGCTGTGGGGAGGAGGCCCCAGTCACTCCTTTCTCCTCCAGCTCTGAGAGTCTGGAGAGGACGGCGGAGCCAGAGTCCTGGGCTAGAAGTCAGGGCTTCACTGGCTGGGCTACTCCGGGCTCCTGGCCTGTTCCCTCGTCTCTAGCACGGGGGCACGGGCCGACGGTCTCTGCCCGGATTGGCCTGGGACTGGAGGACACATCCAACGTCCTGCCAGGCTCGAGTATCCACCATTAATCCCCCTTTCCCCCCATCCCATGCCACTCCCTCCCACACAGCCATGGTGGAACTGGATGGTGATGATGTGCGGATCTCCTCCCGGGGGAAGCTGGCCGAGCGGGACATTGTCCAGGTGAAGCCCAGATCCTGCCTGCCCCACGGGAAATTCAGGAGCCACTTCCAGCCAGACTGACCTCACACTCCCTTTGTAGGCTTCCCTGGGGAGGCCCCGGAGGGAGACCCTGGGAGCCCCAGAGTGGCCTTCCCTCTGGGCTGTACTCCTCCCTGCCATGTCTGAGACTCGCTACTAACACAATTGGTGCCCGACCAGAGCCAGGAATGCTCTGCTGGCCCTGCCTGAGCCCCCAGGCCTCTGTGGCCATCCACTTTCTGTTGCTGGCTGTCTGGCGGCCTTCCCGGCAGACCCCTTGAAGGCGGAGGCTGTGTCTTTGGTGTCCAAGAATGGGTGTGGCTGGGTTAGCTGAATCAGTGGCACAACATCTCCATGTAGGATGTGGTATCCATGAGCAGAGAGAGAGGGCTTTGTCTTCAGGGAACTCCCACCGAGTCAGGCAGAAGAGTGCACCGCCAGCAGGCACGTCCCTCATCCAATCTCCTACTGCCTGAGTCCCTTGTGCTTAGGAGATTCGGAATAAAAAGATGCCATTCTCCAGGACCCCCCCCTTATTTAAAAACCAGGACCTAGGATCCCAGTTGTGGAGATCAAAGATAGGGGACTGGGAACCCAGAAAGGGCAGCCTGAGGGGGGGGACCATCCCACGCCAAGGCCTGGAGGCAGAATTGAGCCTGAGGCAGGGGTGGGGGACACCCCTGGGGGAAGGAACCCACACCACCTGGCTTTAGGTGTTGGCCAGATTAGCCCCAGAGAGAAAAGGGAAGAAGAGAGGGCAGAGACAGAGAGGACTCTGCAGGAGAGCGGGGAGGAGATGGGGAGGGCTCATATCCCAGAAGGCAGGGGAATCATTCAGCATAGCATCTGTGTTTGCCTCCGTGGTGTATCCAGGTGTGGAATAGGGGCTGAGGAAGCATTTGTTGAGTGAACGAATAGTGACTGTGACACAGTCCCTCGTGGAATTCACCAAGGGAGTGAAGTGAGCACTGGGGGTGCAGTTGAACAGCACACAGGCCCTGATTTGACACGGGGCCTATGACCAATGCAGTATAAGAGAAACACAGTGTACACATCAGTGAGCAAGTTAATAACACGGTTCCGGCCGGGCTCAGTGGCTCAGCCTGTAATCCCAGCACTTTGGGAGGCCGAGGCAAGTGGATTGCTTGAGCCTGTGGGTTCGAGACCCGCCTGGGCAACTTGGCGAGACTTCGTCTCTACAATAAAATTTTTAAAAAGTAGCCGGAGCCGGGCTCGGTGGCTCAGCCTGTAATCCCGCGCCTTTGGGAGGCTGAGGTGAATGGATTGCCTGAGCCCACGGGTTCGGGACCTGCCTGGGCAGGCGAGACCTCATCTCTACAATAAAATCAAAAAATTAGCCAGGCGTGGTAGCGCGCGCTTGTAATTCCAGCTATGCGGAAGGCTGAGGCGGAGGGATCACCGGAGCCCAGCAGGTCGAGGCTGTGGTGGCCGGGAGCGGCCACTGCACTCCAGTCTGGGCGACAGAGTGAGACTCCGACTCAAAAAAAAATAAAATAAAAAAGTAGCCGGGCGTGGTAGCACACATCTGTAGTTCCAGGCTACTCAGAAGGCTGAGGTGGAAGGATCGCAGGAGCCCAGAGGGTCGATGCTGGGGTGGCCGTGAGCGTGCCACTGCACTCCAGCCTGGGTGAAGGAATGAGACTCCCACTCAAAAAAACAAACACAAACAAACAAAAAACACAGTTTCAGGCGATGGTAAGAGTTCCAAAGAGAAGTGAGAGAGAATAAGAGCAGAAATGCTGGGAGGGGAGTGGATGTGACCCCAGCCCTGGAGACTAGGGAGGGCCAGGGTCCAGCGGAGGGCGCGGCCTGACTCTGACTTCCCGCTTGCCAGTTCGTGCCCTTCCGGGACTACGTGGACCGCACGGGCAACCACGTGCTGAGCATGGCCCGCCTGGCCCGCGACGTGCTGGCGGAGATCCCTGACCAGCTGGTGTCCTACATGAAGGCGCAGGGCATCCGCCCCCGCCCCCCGCCCGCGGCGCCCACACAGTCACCCCCACAGTCCCCGGCCCGCACGCCCCCTGCCTCCCCTCTGCACACGCACATGTGAACCTCCTGCCGGTCCACAGCAGGCAGGAGGCTGGGGCCCCGGGGAGACCACTAGAGCGGTAGGCAGGTCCCCGGACTCCCTACAGTCGGCTCACCCGGCCTGGCCTTCGGGACATCTGTGTACCTGGGTGCCGGCAGGGGCTGGGGCCTCCAGAGACCCTTCCTCGATTTCCTGGCCTCACCTACTGCTCAATCCCTGAGAGTTGGGGGGTACAGGTGACGGAAGGGTGCACCAAGTTCTGGGCCCCAGGGCTTCTCTTCTTCCCTGACACCTGGTTCTAGCCCCACAAGGAAAGTGTTAACAATTGGGGTGATTGGGGCACCCCCCCAGCCCACCTTGGGCGATCCCGTCTGCTTACCTACTCCCCTGAAGCCCCCCTTCCCCTCCTGTCCTATCCCCAGCCCCACCCTGTGATCGACCCTGTGCCCTGTTTCTAGTGAACCCCAGGAGGCGGGTGGGTCTGCGGGAATGCCTGAACACGTGACCCCTCCTAGGGGCACCGTATGCAATGGGAGCCCTGCAGACCTGGGGGACCGCGGGCCATGTGGTGGGCCTGAAATGAGGCTTCTCGGCAGAGTCCTTTTTGTGCCCCTCAAGCCCGGTAGGATGCTGGTCCTAGACACACAGATCCGCAGGCCTCTCACAGGTGTGGGCCCCCGGGCACGTCCACAGTTGACTCCTGGCTCAGGCGATGCTTCCGCCCTCCAGAGGCTGCCCGGGGCCTGATGTGACCACTCTTCTGCCCACCTGGAGGCTGGGGCAGGGAGCAGCTCAGCCCCATGCTCCCACGCTGTTCTCCTTTGCCCTCTATCCCAGGAGTCCTGGGTTTGAGCCCTGCCTCCTCTCCCTGCCTACTCTGGCACCCAAGCAAGACTCTCCTGCCTTTTGGGCCTCAGTTTCCACATCTGTACAGGGAGAGGGTTGACCAGATGGCCCCAGATTTTGCTTCAGCTCTGACATCCCCAGAGTTCCTTCATCCCATCCCCAGCTCTGCCCTCCCGCTTCTAGCCAATGTGACCTAGGCCGTCTTGGCTCTAGGGTCACCCCGATCTGTCCCTTCAGCTGTCAGCCATGGGCTCTGGCGTCTGAGCCCAAGCTCCTGTCCCTGCCACGGGGAAGGTGGGAAGAGGGATCCCACCCCCAGGCCCACCCAGCCGCCCAGCCTTTGCCCCTGCGGGGAGCAGGTCATGCATGCCCGTCCCTCCCGCCGCATGGGGCGCCTCAGCCCGCCAACCTCTCCATGCCTGGGTGGAGACCAGGCCCCATCCCATCTGCTGCCCGACTCCGCTTCCCCCCTGTCATGCATGATGGTGGTGTTTCTAAGGTGTCTGGTCCTGTCTGGTCCTGTGCCCGTCTCTGAGACAGTCTCTGTGTGGAATTTGCCTTAAACTGAAGTAAATTTGGTTCTTTTAGTAAAGTACCTTGTTTTCCTCTCTCCTCTGAAAAAAATAGCACAGCTGTTGCTGTCTGGCAGAGCCCAGGTTCTCCTCTCTCTCTTCCTTCAATTATTTTGCTCAACAAGGATTTACGGAGCAACCACTATGTGCCAGGCTCTGTGCTAGGCACTGGGGGTATGTTGTTCACTGGCAGTGAACAACACACAGGCCCTGTCTCCACACGGGGCGTATAACAAGCAAATAATATGAGAGGAGCACAATAAACACATCAACAACTAGATTGATAACAGTTTCAGGCAGCGGTAAGAGTTATAAAGAGAAGTTGGGCTTGGTGGCTCAGCTTGTAATCCCGGGCCTTTGGGAGGCTGAGGTGAGTGGATTGCCTGAGCCCACGGGTTCAAGACCCGCCTGGGCAACCTGGCGAGACCTCACCTCCACAACAAATCAAAATTAGCCGGGCGTGGTAGCGCGCGCCTGTAGTTCCAGCTACTTGGAAGGCTGAGGCGGAAGGATCGCCGGAGCCCAGCAAGTCGATGCTGCGGTGGCTGGGAGCGGCCACCACACTCCAGTCTGGGGGACAGAGTGAGACTCCAACTCAAAAAAAAAAAAAAAAAAAAAAATAGAGTTATAAAGAGAAATGAGAGAGAATGAGGGTAGAAAGTGACAGGTAATATTTTAGATGGGGTGGTCGGAGAGAGCCTCCCTGAGGAGGTGACAGTTGAGGTGGGCACCCAGGAAATGAGACATGCTGCTATCTGGCGGAAGAAGGCTCTAAGAAGAGGGAATAGCAGGTGCAAAGGCCCTGAGATAGGATCATGCTGGGTGTGTTTGCAGGAGAGCAAGGAGGCCAGTGTGGTGGAAGCTGGGTTAAGGAAGGGAGCATGCAGGAGACAGGAGAAAGAGCCAGAATGCAAAGGGCCTTGCAGCCCCTGGTGAAGCCTTTGGTGTTTAAGTGAAACAGACACCACTGAGGAGGTGACATGATTGGCTTTTTCTCCAAACCAAATGGATCTGATCACTCATTCATCTCTCTGCAAGCATCTACTGAATACCAGCAGCAGACCCACACACAGAGACTCACACACAGGGACACCCCTACCCTGGGGCCATGAGAGAGGAGCTCCTACAATCATGGGGGTACTGAGGTCAATCCAGCAGGAGGGACCAGGGTCTGTGGGCACCAAAGGGGGCTCCTGGCTCAACCTGGGGGACACCCAGGCCACTTGCCCACGACATGTGATTGCTCCCCTGTGCCGTGGAGCCATGGCTCCTCCCTCGCAAGACTATCGTGTGGCCCAGCAGTGACTGGTGGGTATGTGCCTGTGATGTGTGTGACATACACCCAGGACCTGATGCTTTTTAGGTGCACAAGAAACATTGTTTTCCTCCCTGTCCCTCCTCACATATAAATCCCTATGGCCACCAGCTACCACAGGGACCCTTCTCCAGCGGGGAGGTTCTTCTCAGATTGGCCTCCAGACAGCCACCCCCAGCCTGCGCCTCGCAAGGAGTTTGGTGCTAATCAGACCAAACTTTGGGACTTGTTGACATTTTACAGTTTTATAGTAAATTAGAGCTGATTCACGGCTGTCTCTGTTAGCTGACCTTCTGACGTGCATTCCGATACGCTCTGAGTAGGAACAGGTGGGGTCACAGCCCGGGAAGAGGGACGTTCCCACAACCAGCACCTCACTTTCCCTCATCCTGGGTGTTGTGGGAAAGCGTCAGGAGGGGGTGCCTACCTGGCAGGGGTGGACCGAGGCTCAGAGCCGCTACCATGGAACGGGACAAGATAGATGCCAAGGGCATCTTTGTTGTGCCTGACACTATAACTTTCCTGGGTTTTTCCCCCAGCGTGTGTCCACAGAAGGCTGGTTCCCTGGCATGGAGTTCGAGAACCTGCCTGCTGGGGGCCCCTCTCGGAGGGTCTCAGCAGCCATTAGGGTACTCAAGTTCTTTAGCAAAGAGACCAGTTTGACTTGATTCAACCCAGCGTTTCTCAAGCCTTTTACCATGGAGTCGGGTGTGTGTGTGTGTGTGTGTGTGTGTGTGTGTGTGTTCAGCCGCTAACACCATGACCAAGCAGAACATGTGTCTTGGGAGTTTCAGGAGAGACGACCTTCCTGGTTTCCAGGCCAACACAGAATCCTGGGGCCCGCTCCGAGGAGGCCAGAGGGAGGACGCAGAGGGTGGGAAAGATAGAGACCTCGCATTGGGCTCTGGAGAGAAGAAAAGGACCTCGAGAGAGATCCCTGTTACAGCCTCCTCAGGAAGAGAAACCCCGCAAAGGAAGGAGGGTATTCAGACATTCACAGACCCAGGTTCATGGCTCCAAGCCTGATTTTATTTCTGTTTGCTTATTGGGCTGAGGATGTGCAGGACAGAGCTGGACGGGTGGGCAGAGAAGGGAGAGGTGGCCAAAAGGCTCTCCTGGGCTCTGGGCCCCCACCCAGGCAGGGGCTGCCCCTCCGCTCCGCTCGACTCAAGCCCCTGGCCTACAGGATTGAGGACCCCAGGCCGTCAGCCCCTAGATCATTCCTCTACCCACTTCTCTGCCTTTGAAAGCCCCCTGTCCCCTTCTAGCCCACTCATCTCAGATGCCCCTGAATTAATAAAAATAAAATGATAATAGTAGTGGTTGTGACAGCACATCTGCACTTACTAAGTACCAGGCATTCTTCTAAGCACTTTATATGTGTACAGTGAATTCATCTTCATAACAACCCTGGGAAGACGGTGCATACTATCGTGATCCCATTTTCCAGACAAGAAAATCGAGACACAGAGAGGGTAAGGCCCACTCTTGCTCAAGATCACACAGCTAGAGCGTAGTGGAGCCTATGGGTATCTAAGCCTCCAGGTGGAATGGGAGGATCGCCCCGGTTATCTAAAGATATGAGCTCTATCTGAGCCATCTATTTGCTGTGTGGCCTTTGCTGGGCCGCCTGCCCTCTCTGGGTCTCAGTCTCCCCACTGGCAATATAGAAGGGGTGAGCTCTAAGGATCTTTCCGCCTCCCTTGAGTCTCAGCCCCTCCATCAGCCTGTCCTCTCAGACGCCCTCTCCTGAGGCCCTGTCATGGCCCGGCTGGACACTCGCCATCACCGAGGGAACCCTTCCCACACCTCTGGGATGCCTGGCTGTCATCGGCCTGCAGAAGAGTCCCCTGAGTCCTGCCCGGAAGGGGCGGGAGAGGCAGAAGCAGAGGATGGGGCTGACAGCACAATTGGAGTAGGCCAGGAGGGTGCAGAGGCTGGAGGCCACGAAAGCCCCTGGCGTGGCAGGCAGGCCACCCACTGCCCCCACGTAGCCCAGCACAGAGCAGGGCCCCCACATCAGCACGAAGACCACCAGCACCACGAGGATGAGCCTTGTGTTCCCTTGGTGCTCCCGGACGCTCTCCCCACCGGGACCTCGAGGCCGAGCCCACAGGAGCCAGCCCACGTGGCTGAAAGAGCAACCCAGGCCCAGCACACAAGGCAGGAAGGCCAGGGCTCCTAGCAGCGTGAAGTAGCAGGAGGTCCGAGCAGGGCTCAGGAGCAAGAGGCAGGCCTGGCTCTGGGGGCCCCCTGCCGTCTCTTCCTCCACTGCCACCCGCTGGAACAGCCAGTTGGGCAGCGACGCGGTAAGGCCCAGGACCCACATGGCCCCGCAGAGCAGCAAGCGGGCGCCCTGGCCGGCTGGGAAGGCCACGTCGGGCCAGGCCACGGCCACGTGGCGCAGAAGCACCGTGGCCACCATGCTGTAGAAAGTGCAGAACATGGTGGCCGTGTTGGTGGCCTGGCTGGCGGTGCAGATGGCGGGGCCCAGCCACCAGTCATGTCGCAGGAAGCTCAGGAGCAGCACAGGCACCACAAAGGCCAGGAAGAGCAGGTCAGAAAGCGTGATGTTCACCATGAGGCTGTTGGTCAGGACCAGAAGCGGGCAGGGGGCGCCGAGGCCCCGGCCCACCACCAGCAGCATGAGCCCGTTGGCTAGCAGCCCCACCAGGAGGATGAGGCCGCAGACCCCAGCAAAGACGAGTCGGAGTGGCCGCTCAGGTGTGGCTGTGAGCCGGATGGTGAACGTGGCATTGGACTCCATTCCCTGTTCCAGACATACAAGGACAGCATGGAAACCAGTCCAAGGCTGCCTCCCCTCTTCCTGTTGGACCCCAGCACGTAGTGGGCCCAGACATATGCCTGCCCTTGTCACACACTAGCCCCTTCAGACCTCATGACAACCTGATAGGATGGGCTCCAGCAGTGCCCTGGGTTCAAATCCTGACTGCATTCAGTAGTGCTAGGACCTTGGGAGAGCTACTTAATGTTTCTCTACCTCAGTTTCCTCAACTGTGAGAAAGCAAGGAAATTAAACTGATGTCAACAGTAGCTGTCACTAAGGGTGAGATTCAGATAATTTTCATTTGCTTCTTTTTTTTTTTTGAGTTGGAGTCTCACTCTGTCACCCAAGTTGGTCTCGAACCCGTGGGCTCAGGCAATCCACTCGCCTCGGCCTCTCAAAATGCTGGGATTACAGGCTGAGCCACCGAGCCTGGCCCATTATCTTCCTTTTTTTAATTCAAAAAAATTTTTTTTGAAACGAGGTCTCACTCTGGCACCCAGGTTCGGGGGCAGTGACACGATCACCACCCACCACAGCCTTGACCTCCTAGGCTCAGGCGATCCTCCTGCCTCAGCCTCCTGAGTAGCTTGGACTACAGGTGTGAACCACCATGCCGGGCTAATTTTTTTATTGTTATTTTTGTAGAAAGGAGGTCTTGCTATGTTGCCCAGGCTGGTCTTGAACACCTGGGCTCAAGTGATTCTCCCGCCTCGTGGAGGGCTGGGAATTACAGGTATGAGCCACCATGCCTGGCTTATTTTCTTCTTTTAATTTTTTTATTTCCAAAACTTCTGCAGGGAGTAAAAATTGCTTTTATAACCTGACAAGTAATACACACACACACACACACACACACACACACACACACACACACACGTATATATATTTTTGGCAACATCCTGCCCTGTGAAATAGGCAGATTTAATCTGAGGTTCAAATCAAAAAGTGTATACAAAAGGACTTAGAGAAGGCGCAAGTCCCTGCCAGAGGTCTCCAAGCTTGTTTGCATGTTGGGGTCACCTGGGAAGTCTTACACATGCTGAAGCCTGGGTCCTGCCCCAGAACCATGATTTAGTTGGTCTGGGCATTGGCATTTTTGAACGATCCCAGATGATCCTAGGGGCAGACCAACTTGGGAACCACTGCTCCTAGATTGTGCTGGCAAGTCCCCAGCAGGGTAGGGGTTGCCACACCCAGCAGTCAGACCTTCCTCCTCACCCCCACTCCATCCCACATGCTGAGGGCATGAGGAACCCCCATCAGGAGATGCCGACTGAGGATGAGACCCAGACAGCCTAGAGTCCAGGCCAGGGCCCGTGAGCCGCAGACAGGGAGAGCTTGCCTGTCAGCAATATTTCCTGAGCATTTACCTTGCACCAAGTTTGGGGCCGCAAACTAGACAAAACACAAGACAGCAAGAGGGTTCTGACTGGAGTTTCCCATCCCTTTTGTCCTGCACGGGGATGGGGGCTGGAGACACCCTTCTTTTGCAGCCTCAATGCCAGGCTTGGAAGGGTCTCCCAGCACCTCTCGCAGAGCCCCTGCCAGGGGGATTGCTTGGTCTCTGAGGGAAGCTGAGGAGAGACTGGAGAGGGGGCCTGTGAATTCCAACATCAGCACCCCTCATGGGTCCCGGACTCCGGTTCCAGAGACTACAGAAGGAGGAACGAGGGAGCAGCCCAGAGCCCAGCACCCTGGATAAACGCTGCAGTCGAGTACCCGTGATTTTTCGAGTCTCTGCATCTCTTGCTCCTGGTCCACACCCACCAGTGGCATGGACTATTACTGGACGTGGCAGCAGGGTAGAAGGCTTGGGAGGCCTGGCTCCTGCTCCCCCAAAGAACCCATGCCTGCCTGTAAGAAGTTCCATAACTTGACCAGGTGCTACGGTTCATATCTGTAATCCCAGCACTTTGGGAGGCTGTGGCAGGAGGATCGCTTGAGACCAGTTTGAGGCTGCAGGGAGCCGTGATCCTACCACTGCACTCTGGCCTGGGTGACAGGATGAGGCCTTGACTCAAAAAAAAAAAAAGTTCCATACCTTAAGGGTAAAGCTTGTGGGTACTGCAGCTCCGGTTTAAAACCGGCTCCAGGCCGGGCTCGGTGGCTCAGCCTGTAATCCCAGCACTTGGGGAGGCCAAGGTGAGTGGATTGCCCGAGCCTGCGGGTTCGAGACCCGCCTGGGCAACTTGACGAGACCTCATCTCTACAATAAATCAAAAATTAGCCAGGTGTGGTAGCACATGCCTGTAGTTCCGGCTACTCAGAAGGCTGAGGCGGAAGGATCGCCGGAGCCCAGCAGGTTGAGGCTGCGGTGTCTGGGAGCGGCCACCGCACTCCAGTTTGGGTGACAGAGTGAGACTCCAACTCAAAAAAAAAGAAAAAACCGGCTCCATCACCTACTAGGGAGCCTCCCTGTGCATCACTGTTCCCATCTGTGCAATGGGGATAACATGCCCATCCTCGCAGAGATGGCGTGAGGGTTGTGTGCGATAGTATGAGCTACATGCTCAGAACAGTGCCTGGCACACAGTGGACACTAGGGAAAGAGTGGCTGTCAATCTGCCTCTGCTCACCCTTACTTCCAGAAAGCTCTCTTCTCTCAGAGCTCCTGCCCAATCTCCACTCCATCTCCTGCCCTCCCCTCCATACCCCGGGCCCGTCAGCCCTGTTCCACCCTCCTTTTCTTAATCAGCTTCAGGCTAAGTCGTAGCCATAGGCCCCTTGGCCGACATGCCTGGAAAACTCATCACTTGCCTGGATGTTCACTCGGAAGTCTGCCTTGAGTCCTTCCTGCCGCTGTCCTTACCCACCTGGTGCTGCTCTGAGGTTCCTGGGTCTCGCTTGCTGACTTGTGAGCCCTTTGTCACCGGGAGAGACAGGCGGCCCCTGTACAGCTATGCCGTGCCCTGAAGGCGGATCCCGCCAGAGGAAGCCAAGAGAGGGTCCTGGGCAGTGTATGGTCCCTTCCAGCACTCCACCTCTAGGAAGCCTGAGCTGCCTGAGACCAGAGCGGAGCTGAGATGGGAGGGGCAGGCCTAGGGGCCGCTCCTGCCCTGGGTGCCCCAGAGGACAGGGGCTCTGTCTGCTCTGCTGGTTCCCCGGGAATCACACCCTGCCTACCGACTTCATTAGCTCCTGGCCCACAGGACAGGGATGTTGGTGCCTGCCAGGTCTCCGGACCCCAGAGAGGGAGCCCTTAGCAACAGCAGGACCTGCCCGCACCCTCACGGAGGGTTGGGCATCGCCTGTTCCAGCCTATACCGCCCTCCCCCTGCCCACTGCCCCCCACACACACCACAGCCTAGAAAGTGCTCAGAACAGGGGCAGGCTTGTGGGCAGGATGGGGGCCGGTGGGAGAAGGGGAAGACTTTGAAGTAAGAAAGGACCAGGGAACCGGGCTAGGTGGCTCAGCCTGTAATCCCGCGCCTTTGGGAGGCTGAGGTGAGTGGATTGCCTGAGCCCACGGGTTCGAGACCCACCTGGGCAGCGA